>NW_015168844.1:15238-40633 GCF_001447785.1 Gekko japonicus
CTATGGAAGCTGCCTGGGTGATTTCGGACCAGCCACAGACTTTCTGCCTAACCTACCTTACAGCGTTGCTGTACAGATCGCAAAGCCAAAGAGAATGAAGTAAGCTGCTTTGCTCCCCACTAATGAGAAAGACAGAATTTTGCCTAGAAAGAGGCTGCTGAGAGGGGAGGAGATAAAGTTGCCAGCTTTAGGTATGGAAATTCCTGGAGATTTGAGGGGTGGAGCCTGGGTAACAATTGTTACCACTCTCCAGGTGAGGGCTAGAGATCACTCAAAATTACAACTGCTCTTCAGGTAGCACAGATCAGTCCCTCTGGAGAAAACAGTGGACTCTGTCATTATACCCTGCTGAGGTCGCCACAGCAAATTGACACTGTTTGCCCAAAGCCAAAGCACTCTCCCAGAGCCTCTTTCTAGATCTCGTTGTATTTATTTCCACAACGGGCCTTACTTCTAGTTTATCTATAAGAGGAGAATATTGTGCTAGAGGAAACACAGGATAGCTGAAAGGGAACAGATGGGTGAAACAGTGTCCTTCATTCTGCTCCTGAAGGCATCTCCAGTAAATAACACTGACAAGCTTTTTCTGAAATAAAAAAAATCCTCAAGTGTGTTTACTACTTCAGTTAAGGTTGCAATCTGTCAACAATGCCAGTCTGCTATGATGGTGTCTTTTTAATAGGAGGGTTTCTTTCCCTGCTGATAGTTAGCAATAGTCAGAGGCTGCTCTTTTGTTATCCTATTTCACTTAATATGTGAGACTCACCCTTATTATTTATTATTACATTAAATTTCTTAATCACCTAATCCCTATAGGACAACAAGGCTAGGTGATATACATCATTTTAAAAACAACAATTAAAATAATACAATTAATAAAACAGTTAAAAAAATAAATAAAGGCCTGGTGGAACATCTCTGCTTTGCAGGCCCTGCAGAATTGCATTAAATCCTGCAGGGCCCTGGTGGAATTTGGCAGAGTATTCAACCAGACTGGAGCCTGGGCCGAAAAAGCCCTGGCTCTGGTTGAGGGCCGCTGGATATCCTTAGGACCAGGGATCACCAGTAAGTTGTTCTCTACATAGCGTAACGCTCTCCCAGGGACATACCAGAGGAGGCGGTCCTGAAGGTACACTGGTCCCAGACTGCTCAAGGCCTTGAAAGTCAGTACCAAAACCTTGAACCTGACTTGGTACTCAAGTGGGAGACAGTACAGCTGGCACAGCACTGGTTGTATATGTGCCATCCTTGATGTTGTTGGAGAAATTGGCAAAAATAGTTAAATATTCAGAGTTTCCAATATATCTTTGCTTCACTGAAGAGGAAGCATTTTCTTCTATGTAAAAATCTTTATTTCTAAGGGAAGGGTTTGCAGGAAATCTACAAAACAACAAAGACTTATGCTTGCAACAACAGACACACAACACAGGTAGTAATGGAGATTCTTCCTTTCTTCTTGACCCCTAGAAGGAAATTATCTGAATGCATTAACCAATGATTGTTAGTAAATAGGCTTCAGTTTCCTGGTCTTTCTTTCCATTGGCTTTCTGCCAGGTTCCCTTCCAGGTCAGTCTAAACAGTAGCACACAAGGTAAGCACATTAACCCTATAATGACTGAATTTAGACCTTGCAACACACATATTTCCAACACCCCTTCTCAAGGTCTAACATGTAAGCCATTATACATGCACATACAACAAACATTACTCATGATTCACTTTTAAATTTGCATCAACCATATTCAACATTTCACGAAGATGTTCAAATTTTTCTTTGGTTAGTGGCTTAGTCAAATGTAAGCCACCATTTCCCCTGAGCAACAATGTTCAATCCCGATTAGCCCCTTCTGATACAGATATTTTACTAGTGCACACTTAATTCCAATATATCTACTTTTCACTGTGGTGCTTTCTCCCTTGCATATAATAATACAAGCTTGATTGTCCTCAAACATAACTACAGGTACAGGTTCTCTTATTCCAAAGTCCTTCAACAAATGAAAAATCCATTCAAGTTCACTGCAGGCACTTGCTGCTGAGATACACTCAGCTTCTGCTGTAGACTGCGCCACAACAGTTTGCTTTCCACTAGTCCAGTCTATTAGTCCATCTCCATAGAAGAATAGATATCCGTTTGTTGACTTGAAATTGTTTGATTCTTCTCCCCAGTTGGCGTCCATATATTCGACCTGTCTTGGCCCTTCAGATGGTACAATTTTCAGTTCTAAGTTCATTGTTCCTTTCAGGTACCTTGCTAGTTTCTTTACTGCACTCCAGTCATGATGGTTAGGCAAACTTACTTTTCTGCATAAGATGCCAACTGCTGCTATGATATCAGGCCTCATGGTTTTGCTCAAGTAGAGGAGTTTCCCAACTGCTTCTCTGTATTCTCCATTGTCTTTGAGAGGTGTTCCATCCTTTTTCTTTATATATGCAGGTTCAAGTGTAATGAATGACGCTTTGCAGTTTTTCATACCAACAAATTCTATAAGGTCCATAATTTTTCATTTCTGGCATAGAAGGTAGGTTCCGTCCTTGAGTCTTTCAACTTGTATTCCAAGGTAGTGTTTTACGTCTCCAAGCTGTTTGACTTTTACTTCCTTGTTCAGAGCATCAGCTATTTCTTCTCTGTTTTGACAAGACACAATCAAGTCATCAATGTAAACAAGAACGTGTTGGTATTATCCATTTTTAATTCTAGTGTACAGGCAAGGTTCAGCTTTTCCTTGCTCAAAGCCTTGCTTCTGCAATAGTCCTGTAATTTTGTCATACCAAGCTTTTGCTCCTTGTTTTAGTCCATAGAGGCTTTTGTTGAATACAGAGAAAACATAATTTTCCTGTCCTTTGATTTTGAAACCCTCAGGTTGTTCCATAAATATTTCCTCAGATAGTTCTCCATTGAGGAATGCTGTCTTTATATCCAGATGCTCTACAATCATGTCTCTTGATGCTGCAACACTAAGAAGTGTTCTGAATGTTGCTTGATTGATAACTGGAGCAAAAGTTTCAAAGTAGTCAGTCCCATATTCTTGTGAACAACCTTTGGCTGCTAGGCGTGCTTTGTATAATTCCACAGTCCCATCATCTTTATACTTGATTTTGAATACCCCTTAGCATCCAACAGGATTTCTGCCTTGAGGTAGCTTTGTAAGAGTCCATGCTTCTTTCTCATATATGGATAGTATTTCTTGTTCCATTGCTTCAGTCCATCTGTCTCTTTCACTCGCAGGTAGGTTGCATACTTCTTTCGAGTTCTTAGGTTCTTTTGCAGATTCTACAGTTTCACAAAATCCATATTTCTGTGGTGGTTGTCCTTTAGTGCTTCTTTCCGATCATCTCACACTGGTTGTGAGTTCTGTCGTGGGTTCTGCTGCTGCCTCTGGTGTAGTTCCCGCTTCCCCTTCTGTTCTGGTAGTTTCTTCAAAAGGTAGACCTGCTGGTTCCCCGGTGGTCACCATAGGTAACCATGCAACCATCTCTTCAGGAGCAGTCTCAGAACTCCTTGGGTCAGTTGCATTAGAAGCATGTGGGAAATTGCTCTCATCTACATCTACAACATTTTGTTCCCCAATGGTGTGATTTTGGAGGTTGTATATACTGTATCCTTTTCCACCAACTGGATACCTGGCTACAAGTCCACTTTCAGCTCTGGGGGTCAGGTTTTTCCCTTTTCTCTTTTGGTATGTGAGCATACCCTTTGGAACCAAAAGCTTTGATATGCTTTAGTCCAGGCTTCTTTCCAAACCAAGCCTCAAATGGAGTGGTTCCTGTTATTTTCAAGGGTACTCTATTGTGCAAATATTGACAGCTTCACCCCATAGGGTATTTGGTAAACCAGAATGTATTAGAATAACCCTACACATGTCCTGAATTGTTCTGTTCAGCTTTTCAGAAGAGCCATTGTGTTGAGGCGAGTGTGGGACAGACACTTTGTGTTCAATCCCTTCAAGTTCTAGAAAACTTTTAAATTCTGCATTGCAATATTCTCCACCCCCATCGGTGCGCAAACTTTGGGGTGCTTGGCCAAACTTGTTTTTAATTGTGGCCACATAGTATTTGCATTTATTGAGTATCTCATCCTTGCTCTTCATCATATACACAAAAGTATATGTTGTTTTGCTTTCAGTAAAAGTCACAAAGTATTTGTTCCCATCACAGGATGGTGCTAACGGGCCAACAAGGTCACTGTACACAGTCTCTAGGAACTTCTCATTGTGAGTAGCGGACTTGCCAGAGTAATTTGGAGTAGTTCCCTTTGTTTTGAGACATGTGTCACATCTCTTTTTTGCCTTTCACAACTTACAACGGAAATTCCACACTCCTTTAACAACTTTACAAAACTCTGCATCCCATGATGCTCAAACTTCAAATGCCATGCATATAAGCAATTCCAATAATTACAAGAACCATTGCTAGTTTGATAAACTTGTCTCTTATCAGCATCAACAACCTCTGATTTTCTACTGACATCCACATGATAATGAAGTGCATTTCGCTCCTCCACTTCAAATTCAATTCCAGACATTTCCCCAACAATCTTACTTCCTTTCCATCTTTTAAGGAACACATTATGATTACTCTCCGTAAGTCTTTTGGTTGAGAACAAATTATCAGCTGCTTCAGGAATCAGAGCCACATTCTTTAATTTAACATTCATTACTTCTCTAGTTGTAGTGAGGAGCTAGATTGGCAGTGTCCCAACACCCTCTACATTAACAGGTTCCGTATTTGCTTGGTAAATCTTGGGTTTATTTTCAGTATCAAGTTCACAAAACAAGCCCTGATATTTGCAAATATGTGTACAGGATCCAGAGTCTACTGAAATACTCTCTTATTTTCTTCTTCTTCATCATCATCATCATCACAGATTCTAAAAGGATAACCACTATTTCCATTCCTCTGAACATTTCTGTTAACATTGGCTGCACTGGAAATTTCCTTTGTCTGAGGTCTAAAACCTCTGTGATTGCTATAATTTCCTCTTCCACCATGTGGCGCTCTTTCAGTGTGACCACATGAGCCAGTAGGTTTTTGTCTTGCACCATTTTTAAATTCTCAATTTTTGGCAAGATGATTTTCACTGCATATAAAACATTCAATTTTTCTTTCCCTTTTAAATCTGTGCATATGTTTCAAACTCAAAACAGACATCTCATTAGACAAAGCACCCTGACTGGAGTCATATTCTTCCTTTAAAATCATCAACAAATCATCAAGCGTTAGATCCTTTTGGTGTCTTAGAATCATTGCAAGCCCTCTGTAACTTGTAGGAAGCCTGTTTAAAATGGCTGCAATCATGTCTATTTGATCAGGAAGTTTCCCAAGTTCTTTCAATTCATTGTAAGTCCCCATTAGCTTCTTTAATTGAGCAGGTAAAGAGTCACTTTACTTTACTCTAAAGTAAAAAATGTGAGCCTTCAAGTGGTAAATCTTACTGGTTGTCTCCCCTCCATACTTCTCTTTCAGGTGTTCAATCATTACCTTGGAAGTTTCTAGGGTATGTAGGCTGGGGACATCATGGCAATTAACTGAACCCATAATTAAGGACTTGGCAAAGCCATCTAGTCTTCTGAAGGCACTTTTGTCCGGCTCAGTTGTAGGGACAGCCTTTGTTAAAATATCTTCAGCCCCATATATTTGCAGTCTATTCTTTAGGGAGCTGAGCCACCAATTAAAATTATGCTGGGTCAACTTGAATGGACCTAAGGTTGGGGTTTCAAACGTGCAGAAAAACTTCAAAAAGGAATAGTTCTCAGCTGCTACAGTAGCACATGCAAGCTGGCATACATGAAATTTCAAACGTAAATTTAAGTCACCTTTCACAGTTGCAGTATGCTTGGTAGGGAGAGCAGAAAAAAAACTTGCAGAGAAAAACAGATCCTTTTAAAATCAAGCCTCTCAGCTGCTAATTAGCTTAGCCTTTCTCTCTCAGTTTAGTGAAGCATTTGAAACTTACTTCACTTAAGCATATCAGGCAAAATCAGTTAAGCAAACCATCCTCTGCTACCAGAATATGTTGGGGAAATTGGCAAAAATAGTTAAATATTCAGAGATTGCAATGGATCTTTACTTCACTGAAGAGGAGGCGTTTTCTTCTATGTAAAAATCTTTATTTCTAAGGGAAGAGTTCACAGGAAATCTACAAAACAACAAACACTTTAGTACAGGATCCATCAATAAATACTTATCTTCTTATGAAGCCTTGTGTGGTGTGACCTGACTGTCAGACCCCACAGCTGGCAATCAAGTACACACTTGTAGAAAGGTTTTACTTTATCTTGTAAAGTTGTATCTTGTAAAGTTGTATCTTGTAAGTCGTAATTTATGCTGTTTTTAATGTATTTGGTTTTATAGCACTTGTGCCTTGTAAGCCGCCCTGAGCCTGCGTGCGGGGAGGGTGGGGTAGAAATGGAATTAAATAAATAAATAAATAAATAAATATTGAAGCCATGACGTACTGGAACATATTCACTGTTCAGAATACAGAAATGGGCTGTGCAAGGTATAATAAAGCAAGTTCATAATTCTAGTAGCCAATAGATAAGATTCCCGCGCGAGCGGCTGGAGTGCCTTGCTCGCGCCAAAACCCTGAGAACCAACGTTCCCTTTAAAGATAAACAATTCTACTATTCCCACACTACTGCTCATAAAGGCTAAGCAAAGCGGCTTGCTCTTCCCCACCTGTGGCCTTGGCCTGATAGCATTACTTCAAAGCGAGGCTAGCGTACATAGAAAGGAATGCATATATACTGGAAGATGAGCACATGAGAGTCTGGTTAGACATGCACATGTGAGGCTGCGGGGGAGGGGGGGTTCTAAGGTAACCACTACATATACTTCTAACCCCTATTAACCTTTGGCAGCTTGCTGACACTAACGAACCTGACAAAGTGTCAGGAATCATTCATCTTTGACCTGATTCTCTCAGCTGAGATGAGCGCAGGTGAGGAACACAACCTTGAGGAGGAGAACCAACTCCACCACGAGGATCAGGGCACTGAGACTGTGCCCGAGGATTCTGATCTGCAGGATGCGGAACAACTCGGGACAGAACGGCCCTTCAACTTTTTTGGAGGGGCAAAGCCTCGAGTGACCACTCTGCTGCGGGGGCCCCCTTGGGGCCGATTCAGCACGGACCCACACGAGGCCTGGACTCTTACTTCACCTGCAGGTCTCTGCAGGGAAAGTGGTTATGAGAGGCCTCCCCCAATACTGGGGGGGCAAGGTTCCTGGAGCATTCGTTGATACCTGTTTGGATTTACTTGAGCGGGGCTTCAACCAGATTATGAAAATGGTTGAGGATTCCCTCAAGAAACTACCGGAGATGGTAGCAGGGGCGGTGCAGAGGGAACTCCAGTGCCTAGTACCGGCACAACCGGTGTGCCAAGTGCCAGCGCCGTTGCGCATCCAACCTGCCGCCCCCCTGAGAAACCCTCCCCGGGCACCTCCTGGGAATGTGGTACCTGCACAACCCAGGCGGGAAGGACATCGACCAATGGAACCCTTAAAGGTGACCTTTGACAGGACTCCCCTTTCTTTGTGGTTCGTCACCAGAAATTCATTGTGAATTGGGGCCACCTGTTTCCTGATGAAGAATGCCGGGTGGACTACATTGCTTCCCAGTTGAGGGACGAGGCAGCGGACTGGTATGTGGGTCTACACAACACCGATGGACCAGAGCGCCGGTTGGTGGATGCATTTATTTGGGCTCTCAGTGCACAGTACAAGGACCCGAATGCCGGCGAACACGCTTGAGCATTCCTACGCACCTTCAAACAAGGCAAGCTGTCGGTCCAAGTGTACACAGAGGAGTTCAAACGCCAGGCCACAAAGATTCAGGGTTGGCCCAATGAAGTACTGGCCGAGCAGTACCGCGTAGGCTTACATCCCGAGGTCCGAGAGACGGTCCTACACAGCATCCATCCAGTGTCCCTCAACACGTGGATACGTGAGGCAGTGGATGCAGTGGGTAAGACTATCCTCGCCTCACCAAAACCCAAGACCCCTCAGCCGTAGAAGGAACGAGTGAGGGACCAGCGGATGAAGCAGGGCCTGTGTCTCAAATGCGGCTTGGTGGGCCACTTTGCAGCCTCCTGCCTGGGAGTGGGAACCCAGGGGCCAGCGAAGAAGGCACCAGAGAAAAGACAGGCGGACACTCCCGTGAAGAAGTCCACTTCTCGTCCAATGAGCCAAAAGGCTCTGCAAGCAAGTGTCCCTGAAGAGGACCCCAACTCATCAAGTGAGGAGGATCAGCCGGCGGGAAACACACAGGACCTGCAGTAAGCAGCACGGAGCAGCAGGTCCCAATCCCTGAGGCGCCAAAACCGGTGAGCGGATACACCTCCCTCTTTTTTGTGACTAAGACTGTCCAGAACCCGGAGCTGGGTACTCACGTATGGGTATGGGTTCTTATAGATTTGGGTTGTGGCTGAGACTTAATCAACCCCTCACTTGTAATGGGGTTGGGGGCGAAGGTAGTCCTGCTTCCAGACCCCATTGTGTTTACCCAAATGGATGGGTCGGCTATGAAAGACCCTTGTAAGTACAAGACTGTGCCTTTACAAATGGGAACGGGAGCATATTGGGAATGTAGAAGTTTTGTCATCACCGCAGCTGCCCATTTCCCTATGGTACTGGGTAGCCCATGGCTCTGTGACCACAATCCCTACATTCTATGGGATGAGGAGGTGGTTAAGTTCATCTCAGCCAGAAGCACGTGTGGGAAGAACCATGGGGGGGGAACCTCTCCAAATGAACTGGTGCAGGCTTGTATGGCTAAGGAGGAGTTGAACGCTATTCTTTCGGAGTACCGAGACCTAGCATGGGTGTTTGAAAAAGAGGAGGCGGACGAATTGCCACCTCACAAACACTCTGATTGTGCAATTGAATTAATCCCTGACAAGAAGTTGCCTATGCAATGAGTCTAGGGGAAAAGGAGGAATTGCAAAAATTCATTGATAAAAATCTGGCTTGTGGTTTCATCAGACCTACGTCATCCCCTTTTGCGGCTCCAGTCTTGTTCTGGAAGAAAAAAGATGGTGGGCTGAGGCTGTGCATGGATTACAGGGGTTTGAATGCAGTTTCTACCACGAACACATCCCCCCTGCCTCTCATGAAGGACCTCCTGGCCGAGGTGGCTAAGGGGAAGATCTTTTCCAAACTCGACCTCAGAGATGCCTACTTCCGAGTCCGCATTAAAGCAAGGGATAAGTATAAGACTGCTTTTAACACTCCGTTGGGGCAGTTCGAGTACCGGGTGATGCTGTTCGGACTTCAAGGGGCCCCTGGGGTCTTTATGAATCACATCAATGAAGTATTGCACAAGCACCTGTTCAAGGGAGTGATTGTTTATCTTGATGATATCCTAATTTATTCCCCTAATAAACCTTCCCACATCGAGCTAGTGCAGGAGGTCCTCCAAACGTTACACAAGCACAAACTGTTTGCCAAACTATCCAAGTGTGAGTTCCATTGCTCTGAGATAGACTTCCTGGGATACCACATTTCCCCCAGGGAAATGGATCCGGCCAAGGTTCAGGATGTGGTGGGATGGGAACCCCCTCGAACCCGAAGGCAACTACAAGCATTCCTCGAGTTCACGAATTTTTACTGTTCCTTTTTGGCGAACTTTGCTCAGGTGAGCCTACCGCTCATGGATTTATTAAGAACTAAAGGGAAGGGTCCGGAGTGCACTTGCCCTGGGGCTAAGCTGAACTGAACTAAAGAATGCCAAGAGGCGTTTGATTGTCTCAAAGCCCTCTTCACCTGGCTCACCCAAACGAACTTTAAAAATTAATTGTGCAAGTTGTCACCTCGGATGTGGCTATGGGTGGCGCCATTTTACAAGAGGGAGAGGATGGAAAACTCCATCCCCTCGCCTACATCTCCTGGAAATTTAATGACACTGAATGTAATTGGTTGGTTTGGGACAAGGAGGCAGGAGGTATCATATTAATGCTCTTGACCTGGAGGCACTGGTTGGAGGGGGCGAGGGTCCCATTTGAAGTATGGACTGATCATAAAAACTTGGAGGTGATGCGCACACCTTGGAATCTGAATGCTAAACAGCTCCGATGGGCTGGTTTCTTTTCCAAGTTTAATTTCACCTTACACCATTTCCCGGGGAAATCTAACTTTTTGGCCAATGTGCTGTCCTGCCTCCCACAATACAATAGCCAATGAGAGGGGGTACTCGATTCCATGTTCATGCCTTCACAATTGGGAGGGGCAGTGCTGACGTGTGGCCAAGCAAAAGCCCAGAACCCCCCTGTGACTGCCTCTGGTTGGGAAATAAAGTTTGCCTCCACCCTTTCTAATGCTGACCACGCTGAATTGGGGGAGGAGGGGGATGTGGAGGAACGTGCAAATGGCTGTTGGTACCGTGGCCACAAACTGTTCATTCCTTTGGCATTAAGGGGTGAAATTATGGCTACCGTCCATGGAACAAAACTTGCGGGACATTTGGGGTTTGTCAAATCTTTGCACTTGCTACAACGTCAATTCTGGTGGCCTGGAATGCGAAAGGATTTTTCCCTGTTTGTTCTGTCATGCCAAACCTGCATCATGTGCAGACCTCGCCTGGGGAGGCCATGGGAAGTAATTTTTATGGACTTCATCACGGATTTATCTCCTAGCAAAGGGAAAACTGTGATTTGGGTGGTAGTGGACCTGTTTTCGAAACAGGCTCATTTTATCCCATTTAAGTCACTACCGACAGCCGTACTTTGCTGTGGAAGATAGTCTCTGACCATGGAACACAATTTGTTTCTAAGTTTTGGGGTAAACTAATGAAACTGTTGGGGGTGGAATGGGGGCTCAGCAGTCTTACCACCCCGAGACTGACGGACAAACAGAACGGGTCAATCAAACCCTTGAATAATACCTTCGGTGTTTCACTAACTTCCAACAGGACGATTGGGAGGGGCTTTGGACTTTGGATGCTGCTAAACAAGCCTACAAGGTTCAGGCTGATAAGAAAAGGTCTGATTGCTGGGATGTCTATGTGTCTACCAAAAACATTAAAGGACTGTGTCCCAGTCGGAAATTGGGGTGGAAACATGTGGGCCCATTTAAAGTTGTATGCAGGGGTCATTTCATAGAAAAAGAGTTAGGGGAACTCATTAGCATAACTCATTAGCATATGCCACACCCCCTGACATCAGGGGCCCGGCGGTGGACCTGCAAGGCCAGCGGGAGTGCGAGGAAGCCCTGCCAAGGCCCTCCCTGGCCCCAGGCAGGCAGGGGTGGGGAGGGGTGGGGAGGAAGCAACTTACCCTCCCTCTTCTCCAGCCTCCTCCTGGCTGAATGAGGGCTGGAAGCAGGGCGGCTGGAAGCAGGGGGCGGGGCTTTGTCATGTGCCCCGCCCCCCGCACCTCACCCGGGGGAACTGCGTTCCCCCACGTTCCCCCCCGAAATGACCTCTGGTTGTATGTAAGATCAATGAGGTGACTGTGGAACTTGAATTACCTAAAAACCTGAGACATTTGCATTGCGTTTTCCATTTCAGCCTTCTCCACCGTGATCCTGGGCCAAATGTGTGGTGCCCGCAACAACCCTGCCCCCCTCCCCTGCTTGTGCAAGGCAAACCGCATCATGAAGTTGCTGATATCTTGGACTCTAAGCTGAAACGAAATAAACTGTTTTATTTGATTGATGAAAGGACTTTGGACCACAACACAGGGAATGGGTGGCAGAGGAACATGTTTCCGCCCCCACCTTTCTCAAACGCTTCCACCGGTGCTTTCCTGAGAAACCTGGGAGGGGTCGTTGAGAGGGGCAGGATGTCAGATAGCCCTGTCATGGATCCGGAATGTGGGGGGGAGGTTCCTCCTCATTCTCAGCTCTACCCTGTCCAACCACTGTGCGCTATTTCAGGCTTGACCTTGTAGTATCCAGCTGCAATTACTCGGCTGGGAACCCAACGGCTTTTTGCTTAGATTTTGCTTGTTTTGCCGCACGCGTGAAGTATAACCATTGACTTTCGCTCATTGGGGGGGATGTTTGATTTCACTATAAGTCAGAGGCCCCTATACTGAAGGCTATTCCTGACACAAGCTGTATATGTGATTCATTAGTACTGAATTCATCAATAAACACTTATCTTCTTATGAAGCCTTGTGTGATGTGACCTGACTAACGAACCTGACATAACCCTATAATGACTGAATTTTAGAGCTTGCAGCACACACATTTCCAACAGCTGTTCTCATCGGGATGTGCGCTGTTGCATTCTGGACCAGCTGAATCTTCCCAGTCAGTCTCAAGGGTAGGCCGGCGTACAGCGAGTTACAGTAATCCAGCCTGGAGGTGATCATTGCATGGATTACGGTGGCTAGGTCAATTGCCGGGCTTGGTGTAGGTGGAAAAACGCCAGTCTGGCTGTATTTATGACCTGGGCCTCCATAGTTAAGGAGGTATCCAGTGTCACACCCAAACTCTTTTTTTACAAAAATTATTTATTAATAAAGTGTTAACACAAATAATAAAAACTAAGAAATAAATATAGAGCAATAAAAGGGGAAGAACAATTCCAACTCTTGACAGATTGTGCCGGCACCAGTGGCACCCCATCAAGAGTGGGCAGTCTATGTCCCATTGCTAAAGCCCCCCCCCCCCCCGCTGACGACGAACCTCCGTCTTTGCCAGATTTAGTCCGGCATTTGGGATTGTAATTGCAGTGGACAGTGAAGTACATTGACTGCAGAAATATTCCAACAATGTCATTAATAAAAACATTTAAAAACTTAGGAAGGCTTTAGGATATGGCCGCCTGGGGACAGTGGAGAGTGCTTTAATTATGACTATGGGAGGAATTTGTTCTGAGGGAATTTTCCTACCATCTCCGGCAATGGTTGGTTTTCCAAGCCTAGAATTGAATGAAGGTGTTGGACTAAAGCATCTGTTCCTTATTTTGAGGCTGGTGGTTTGTGAGCACATTGGATGAGCAAGGCTGGGTCCCAGCTACGTGCCTTGAAGCTCAGGATGGAGTCCAAGATGAATTATCAATGCAGCCTGAAGAAGGTGAGAAAATAATTTGAGATATCTCAAAAGTAGCTGCATCATTCCCAGATTTTTTCTTTGACCTGTTTCAGTCCAGCTAAATTTTGCAAGGCCATATCAGAGAGGAGAACCCCCAAGCTGGCTTGGAAATGAAGATGTATTTTAAAGAGACTTTTGAGTTTCTGCTTTATTCTTCCAGCCATTAGCAAGATGTCAAGAGGAGTGGTACTGCTAGCAGAGAGACTGTTTGTTGGAGACTTTCATCCTTTCTTCCTTAGCCTTCTGTATCTTGGGAATCCTCAACCTTATTGACATTAGCTTCATGGGCCTTCAATATGAAGAGCATAGCATACTTATTAACTATATATACACAGGGTTTTTTATTTGATCCCTTGTGTGAATGACCTACTGGTTGACCTTGGACGGGGGGGGGGGGGAGGCAGCTAGCTGCAGTTGTCCCAGTGGATTATTTCTGAGTAAAGTTAATCATAACTGTTAGCATTGGAAAATATAGCATCCACAGTAGTCTCCCATTCTCACACTGATCAGGATCACAACCACAGATTTAATAATGTAATATAATTATGTGGCCCCAGGATACATGTTAACCTCTTTACATGTGCTTCAATGGAAAGAGGAATATATAGAGAAAAACATTGTAACAGCCATTGTGCTTTAGGATAATTGCTGAAATGCCCATAACTTTCTAAACTCTTGGTGCAACAGAGGAACTTAAAAGTTAATATATATGTGTGTATATATAGGAATGGGATATACAGATACTTGTTGGTTAATGAAACCTTTTTTTAAGCAAGCCATTCAGGCAGGTCTTTGCAATGGACTATTGAGAGAGCAAGGCATGTCATCGTGGAATTATCTACCCTTTTAAAAATACAACTGATATTCAAAGATGTGTAGAGTTTCCTCCTTATGTCCTGTTTTGTCCCTTTCCTGCTTTCCCCAACATGCTCCTCCCAGTCCCATGGAGATACTGGTCTCTTCCCAGACATATGGGCCGCCGTCGGACTCTTGGGGACTTGTACACCAGTGGATGGGGTCAAGGTGGTTGTGCTGGAGACTGCTTCTGTTGACCTTGGTTTCTGCTTTGGACATCAGTCTTTTCCTGCATGTGCTGTCCACTGTGCTGTGTTTGCATGGGTTGCATGTGATAATACCTAATTGCTCACTGGGATTCACCTTCTGTATTTCCCCTGTGTATCCTAGTGGCTATAAATATCAAACTTCTCACCATTAACCCGTCCTCTCCATCCTACTTACACTTACTGAGTAGATGTCTCATGGCTTCTCTGTAGCATATTGCTCAGTGTATAACTTGATTGAGCCATTAGCTTTTTTCTGCTGGGTTTAGAATTTGCATTCTAGTAAAGTTAGAATATAAAGAAGCATCAACCCAGAACTACTAGGTGCAGTGGAAGACTTCAAGCTTCTGCTGTACTTACTCATCTCATTCCTGTTGCATCCTTGTGTTGTAATGTGACCTTCAAATACTAATTTCTGCTCCCCTCCTTGATGTGTGTTTGATTGCTTTACCTATTAAGTTGTAATTGTTAGCATTTCAGAAGTGCAGTAGGGAGCATGTCAGTGGTGTGCATGGCCACTTAAAAGCATTTGTAAACATACTTTCCATGGTCCCCATGTAAATACAATCAAGCAACCTCATAATGAAGTGGTGATGTGAGTTTGTAGCCCTGACAGGTTGCATTAGTATAAGGGGCAAGGACTGTACCAGTACCTCTAGTTAGGAACAGATCAAGATGGGTAGCCGTGTTAGTCTGTCTGTAGCAGTAGAAAAAAGCAGAAGTCCAGTAGCACCTTAAAGACTAACAAAATATGTGGCAGGGTATGAGCTTTCATGAGTCACTGCTCACTTCTTCAGAAGTGAATCTGAAGAAGGGAGCAGTGACTCACGCAAGCTCATACCCTGCCGCATGTTTTGTTAGTCTTTAAGGCGCTCTTGGACTCTGGCTCTGTTCTAGTTGGGAAGTAGTTACTCAGATATAGCATTGAGCTCAAACACTGGGCTAGGCATGTCTAAAAATCTGAGAATAGCATGGGATACAGATGTATTACAGGGAACTGATATGAAACTGTTTTTGCCCGCTGTCAGTTTCTAGCATTGGGTGGAAGCTATCTGTTTATCCATTTTTATCTCATGCCTCCTCCAAGGAGCTACAGATGGCATTATAAAGTTCTCCCCTCCTTATTTTATTCCAGCAACCCTGTGAGGTAATTTGGCTGAGTGAGTGATTGGCCCAAAGTCACCTTGTGACCTTTAGGGGGGGTGAGATGTTAGCGGGTCATGAAATGGCCTCCTGGCCTGAAGAAAACACCCTGTCCCTTTAATGAAGGGTTATGTAGAAATGGGCAGCTGAAGCTTTTCAAGGTATGGATGTGAATAGCCTCACCTGGTAAATAACATCCCACTAAGCCTCTATTAAAGGGGCAGGATGGTTTTCTCCAGGCCAATTGGACAACCCTTGCAGGGTCAGTGTGGGGGGAAAGGACAAAATGAGTAACTTTGCTTTCACATTGGCAGAGCATGTGTGTTTGCGTGAGATATCCTTGCTTCTTTGTCACATTTCTGTTAACTGTGACATGGTCTTCCAGCTGGAAGCAGCTGATGCTTGTTTACCCCTCTTTTGTGAGAGATGTCCATGCAGAACAATGTTTCTTGTGTTGCTAGCAATGTATTTGCATCTCTATGGATAACCAAATGTGGAATGCACATTAACTCTATGTCAGAGTAGCCCAGTACCAGGAGGATATAACAAGGAAAGTTGCATGGTGGTGGGAGGTGTTGAAGTAAGTGCAAACATTATTGTCAGCAAAAGGTTGCCTATGATGGTTCAGCCCTATGCAAACAAAATGAGAAAAAGAATGGGAGAGCAGTTAGAATCAGTACAGCTGTTCCTGCAGCTGGTTTGACTAGGAAAAAACTGTTCATGTGTGTGGTTTACTTGCATGGGCAATATAACTTTGGAGGGAGACTGGTGAAAAAGCATGATTTTCTTCTTCTTCTGTGAATCCTCTTCCTCCTCAGTGTGGGAGGACTACTTGCATGAGCAGTTACTTGAAGAGATAAGCCAGATGCACTGATGTCTGTATTAACACATAAGGTGCTGGAATTTGGTGGCTGGTCCAAAGGCCTCGTAGAATATTCAGAAGAGGGCCAAACTGTGGTCCCCCAAGGCAAATGCAGTGCACCAGCCATATATTGTGATCTGTCAGAGGCTCCATAATCCTTTTTCTGCTTACCTGAGATTGGAAAATGTAGTCTGTCAAGCACTTGGCTGCCCATAATAGATGGCTGATGTTCTGTGCTGGCCTTTATGAGTAATATATTCCTCTGGCCTGGATTTGAAGGTAGAGTTAGACTTTCTGAGGACTGTAGGACTATTCACAGTGTACACTGTGGAAAAGAAGGGCAGTGGGATTATGCCTGCTGATGTTAATCTTGTTTGTGTTTAGTGTAATTTATTAGTAGAGGCTATGCAGGTAAAAAGTGTTGCTGAACACTCCGTAGGCTGTCCTTGCAAGTCATGCCAGACATGCACTGGATTGGGGGGAAGAATGTTCACTCTCCCCTAAGGTAACCTATGAATAAGTCCTATGTCCAAACAATGAAGAACTAGAATTCACTGACCCTGGAACATGCAGTGCTTATTTGTGAACTATCTGAATGTTGAAATAAATCAGGTTTCTGGTAAGTTTGTTTCTGTACAGTTGTTACTTTCCTTGTCTCTTAACTTCATTTTTGGTATTTTGTTTTGAGCAGAGGAGAAATATATGGTTATTTACCCTTATACTGCAAGGGACCAAGATGAGATGAACCTGGACAAAGGGACGGTGGTGGAGGTGATCCAGAAAAACCTGGAAGGATGGTGGAAGATCAGGTACTTTTTTTTTTTTTTTGGGTCAGGACTAAGGAGGAAGTCATAGGAAGACCATTAGTAAAAGTATAAAGGGCAAGCTACATAGACAGCAGTTGTATGTAACAAAAGCTTGACGGGTTCTTCATTCTTCCAAAGCATCTGTAGGAGGGGGAAGTTTTATTGGTGTAGGGTCAGAAGAGAAAAACTCTGCTTAAGACA
The DNA here is from genome assembly GCF_001447785.1 of Gekko japonicus. Taxonomy (NCBI): domain Eukaryota; kingdom Metazoa; phylum Chordata; class Lepidosauria; order Squamata; family Gekkonidae; genus Gekko; species Gekko japonicus. The sequence continues at coordinate 32,350 of NW_015168844.1, forward strand.
CCCCAGTCTCCAACAGTATTTTGGAAGCAGGAGGATGCATTCTGTGGCATTCCATACTTTTTCTGAGAGACAAGAGTTAGATCCCAGGACAGGCCTCTTGAGGAGGGAGGATTGGACAGATATATGACAAAAATGCTTTTTGTCTCCTTGCATGTCTTGTGGAAGAAATCACTCATGAAGTAATGACTAGATGATGTGGGGTCCTGTATATTTGTAAAAGGGTCAGTGGGGAAGTGCTGAAAAACAGGTTGGGGGGGCACATATTAGCATGTATGATGGTCTTGTCACACATGGTCCTTTTAAGGATTTTGGAAAAGCATTCAAGAAATGATCATAACAGTGATAGAAATGTTCCTTGCTCCTTAATGTTGCTAATTGATGGAAAGATGTGGAATTCTCTAGCTACAGTTATAACTGATGTGCCATTAAGCGGCATAAGTATGCATAATCCAGATATGAATAAAAACATCTCCTGCAGCATCTACTATTACACAAGAGACAAACTCATGCTAGGATAGAGTGGGTGTGCTGACAGATTTAGGCTCGACAACTCCAGGAGAGAGAAGCAAATTGCTGTCAAGTGAGCTCCTTGTCTAAGGTTTGCAGACAGCCATAATGCTTGAATGATCAATGTAAGATAATTTATATATTATTAAGCAATGATTTTGAATGAATACCTTGTATTTCCTTCTGCTTCTTGAAGGGAAGCTACTGTTGTGTACTTGTAGGAAGGAGACAAGTTGGAAAAGTTTCTACCCTCTTCTTAGTAACATACGGTAAATGCCACCTATACATCTTTGCCTGTGGGCCTTGCTCATCCAGTTTCAGCATCTTCTGCTGTCTGAAGGTCTTCTGCAAGTCTCAAATAATTCCATCCATATCGTATCGTGAGAGGGGTTGGTGTGGTCCATAAATGATTCCATCCTTTCTCCCTTCATACCTCTTTTGCCTGAAGCTGCCTTCCCAAACACCTCTGTCACTTCCTTCAAATCAGTTCTCAAAATTCAACTTTTCCCTGAAGCCTTTGACACTATCCCATTGTTGGCTGAAATATATGAGCATGTGAAAGAGGAATTAATACATCTGGCCCCCTGATTGGTCTTGTCTCCACCTACTTCTCTGTGTTGTCTCCTTCAGAACAAATTTTACACTGCAAACTCCCCAAGGCAGGGTATTAAGAAGACTGGCTTACCTAGCAGTCTGTTGTCCATTCAGAAACATTGGTTCAGGTTGAAGCCTTTGAAATCATGGAAGCTTCTCTCTCTGAGAAGCCAAGGTCAAACAGCTTCAAAGAGTGAGATAAGGAAGATGGGAGGCTGACACAGGTGCTGGTTAAACTATTAGGCCTAGCAGTTTCAAGGCCAAAGAATCCAAGAGGGAGTTTGGCATTCCATCTTGTTAGTGGAAGGATTCATGGCTGAGAGAAGGTGTTTGCTTGATTAGGCCCTGTACAGCTGCAGAGTATATGGTCTCATAATTGCAGTATGTCTAATTGGTTGGGTCACCTAGTTAGCTACATACCTGACTGGTCAAGTTACATCATTTGCTGTATATTTGATTGATCAACTAGAATTAAGCCAATGTGGGTCATTTGGCATAAAGACGTTCCTCCTAGTCTTTGCCCTTTTGTCTGGATTACATCTGTCTTTGGGGCACTTCTTGATTGTAGGTGAGCTAGGTTGACCGGAGTATCTGTTTTGGATTTTGAAACTCTGTTTGACTTTTTCCAGTCAGGTAACATTTGGATTTAAAGAATCAGTGCTTTTATTTAGCTTTGTTATTTTATCGTCACTTCTCATGAATTGTATATTCCTGCACATTCTTTTAGTAAACCTTATTAATTACTAGGAATAAGGCCAGTTGTGGAAATAAATACAACGAGCTCTAGAAAGAGGCACTGAGAGAGTGCCAAGGCCTTGAGCACTCAGCATCAATGTGCTGTGGTGACCTCAGCAGGGTATAATGACATAGAGTCCACCATTTTCTCCAGAGGAACTGATCTCTGCTACCTGAAGACCAGTTGTAATTTGAGTGATCTCCAGCCCTCACCTGGAGATTGGCAACAATGGCTACCTAGGAGAAAATGGCTGGTTTGGAGGGTGGAGTCTATGGCATTGTACCTCTCTGAGGTCCCACCCCGCCTCAAACCTCACCCTCTCCAGGCTCCACCCCTCAAATTGCCATGAATTCCCCAACCTGGAGTTCCCAGCCAAGCATCAACCTGCCATTATCTGCCCCTCTGATTTCAGCTTTCCATCTCCTCCCCCCTCTCTCCTGGAGAACAGTTGTAATTCTGAGTGATTTCCACCCCTCTCCTGAGATTGGCAACAGTGGTTCCCCAGGAGGGAATGGCTGGTTGGGAGGGTGGAGTCTATGGCATTGTACCTGTCTGAGGTCCCATCCCTCCTCAAACCTCACCCTCTCCAGGTTCCATCCCTCATATCTCCAGGAATTTCCCACCTAGAGTTGGCAACCCTATCTCTTTCCCAGCCAATCATCAACCTACTTTTATTTCCCCCTCACTCTTCAGCTTTCCATCTCCCCCCATACACACACACCTGCAGTCTCTTCCATGCTCTGAAGCCCTGCCTCCCACAGAGTCCACCATTTTCCATGCTCTGAAGCCCTGACTGCCACAGAGTCCACCATTTTCTCCAGGGGAACTAATCTCTGCCATCTGGAGAGCAGTTGTAATTCTTTTTTTTCTTTTTTTAAAACAATTTTATTATCTGAATATAACAACATGTCCAATATTAAGCCATTACATTTTTTTTAATATATCCCTTTTCCCAATCACCCTCCCTCCCCAACTTCAGGCTTCCCGCAGAGCTCCCACCCCCTCCATGTCCCATTCTCTTGTTCTTTCCCTTCTCTTCAACAATACTTAAAAGTTCACAGTTTCTTTTACTACCTTTTTGATAATTTTCAACCTTATAGGTAACATATTCTATAACCATTTCATTTTAACATATCTGTAATCTATTCTTAGAAATTATTAAAGCAAAACAAATTGTTCTTGACATCCCAGTGTTTCTCTAATATAGTCTTTAAAGCCAATCTGCAAAAAATTCCCCATCTTCTTTGTTATTTAATTTTCTTGTCATTTTATCCATTTCCGCCATAAAAAGTAACTTCTTTATCCATTCCCATAATTCAGGTATTCTTTCTTGCTTCCAACATTGAGCATAAGTCATTCTGGCCATTGTAATCAAATACCATAGCAATGTTCTCTTTGCTACATTCACTTCTTCCATTTTAAGACCTAAAAGTAATATTTCTGGTTCTTTTTTAAAAGTACATTTCAAAATTTTCTGCATTTCATTATGGACCTCCATCCAAAATTTCTCAGCTTTCTCACAAGTCCACCACATATAGTAAAAGGAACCTTCTGCTTTTCTACATTTCCAACATTTGTTAGACATATTATCACTCATATTGGCGATCTTTTTGGGCATCATATACCATCTATACATAATTTTATAACAATTTTCTTTTAAATTATTACATGTTGAAATTTTCATTGTTTTTCCATAAACATTCCCAAGATGACATCGATATCTCTTTATTCACGTTAATTGCCCATTTTATCATTTGTTCTTTTACCATTTCATCTTCTGTATACCATTTTAACAATACCTTATACATTTTAGTTATCATTTTCCCCCTTTTCCCACCCACACACATTCCATTTCATTATTTTTTCTCCTAAATCCAAACTCTTTCTTGTCAGTTTTATATAGGTCATAAATCTGTCTGTAATTTAGCCAATCATATTCAAAATCCATTTCTTCTCTACCTTTTATCTCAAAGTTTATCCCTTCTATTTTTAAAATATCTCTATACGGTAACCAGTCCTCTCTTTTATGTCTCGAATATGGTTTGATTACTTCCGCTGGAACTATCCAAAGTGGTCTTTGTTCGAAAAAAAATCTTTTATATCTCGTCCAAGTCTCAAATATCGTTCTTCTTATGTAGTGGTGTTTGAAAAGATTGTCCATTTTTGTTTTTCCATACCATAGGTAGGCATGCCAACCAAACTTACAATCATGTCCTTCCAATGCCAACGCTTTCCTGTCTTCCAAGTTAATCCATTTTTCCAACCAGGTTAGACACATCGCATCATGGTAAAGTCTAAAATTAGGTAGTTGAAATCCACCTCTTTCCTTTGCGTCACATAGGATCTTCATTTTAATCCTTGGTTTCTTCCCAGCCCAGACGAATTTCGAAATTTCTTTCTGCCAAGCATTCAACGGTTTAGTGTCTTTTACTATTGGAATGGTCTGAAATAAAAACATCAAATGAGGCAAAACATTCACTTTCACCACCGATATTCTTCCCATTAATGACAAGTTTAAGGTGTCCCATTTCTTTATGTCCTGCTGTATTCGACTCCAGAGTTTTTCATAGTTATTCTTAAAAAAGGTCTATATTTTTCATTATCAGTTCAATACCTAAATATTTAGTTTTTTTAACTACTTCACATTGTAACAAATCTTGTAGTTCTTGTTGTTTTTCTCTTGTCAGATTTTTACACATCACCTTTGATTTACTCTTGTTCACATAAAAACCTGCCAAATCTCCAAATTCTTTTATTTTCTCCATTACCAACGGTAAATTTTTTGTCGGTTCTTCTGCTAAAAACATTGCGTCATCTGCAAATGCTCTGTATTTATAGGTAAAACCTCTAATTGTAAGACCTTTTATATCCTTGTCCTCTCTTATTCTCCCAAGTAGTACCTCTAAAATCCATATGAACAATAATGGAGATAATGGACATCCTTGTCTTGTCCCTTTTTGTACCTTAAATTGTTCAGTCATTTCTTTATTCACATTTAGTGCTGCTTTCTGATCCGAATAAATTGCCTTGATTATATTTAAAAATGACTGACCAATATCCATCTTCTCAATAACTTGAAACATAAAGTCCCAGTTCAAATTATCAAAAGCTTTCTCCGCGTCCACAAATAAGAAACCCACTTCTTTTTCTGGGTGTTTATCATAATATTCAATTGCATCTATCACCATTATTAAGTTGTCTTTGATTTGTCTATTTAGTAAAAATCCTGCTTGCTCTTCTTTTATAGTGTCTTTCAAGTAGTTCTTCAGTCTTTCCGATATCACTTTGGCAAACAACTTATAATCATTATTCAAAAGAGAAATAGGTCTATTTTTGACACTTGTTTTTGACACTTGTTAAAACTTGCCCTTCTTTAGGTATAAGTGATATATTGGCCTCTTTCCAAGTTTCTGGTATCAGTTTAGTCTCTCTTATTTCATTCAACAAAAGTTCAAAGATCGGGGTCAGCTCCTCTTTAAGTTTTTTATAAAATTTTACTGTAAATCCATCTGGTCCTGAAGCCTTCCCCAACTTTGCTCCTTCTATTTGAACTGGGCCATTTAACATTTCTTTGACTTCTTTTTCCAAATTTGGCACTTCTAACTTATCCAAATACTTCTTTATCTTTTCCAGGTTAACATTTTTCTTCTGGAATAGCTTTACATAGTATTTTTAAAAAGCTCTTTTTATTCCATTTATATCCACAATTTCTTTGTCATCTTCTTTTATTTTGTTTATTATTCTCCTTTCTCTTCGATTTTTCAATTGCCATGCCAAAAACTTTCCCGGTTTGTTTGCTTCTTCAAATGATTTTTGCTGTAATTTTTTAAAATTCCAATACATTTCCTGATTTAATATCACGTTCAGCTGATCTTGCAAAGTTTGAATTTCCTTAACTATTTTCTTCTTCCCAGGTTTTTTCTTTAATTCTCTCTCCTTCTGTTGGATTTTTTCTTGTATGTCCTTCTGTTGCTTTATTTTATCTTTTTTCTCTCTTGTATTTAAAGAAATTAATAAACCTCTCATTACAGCCTTATAAGCATCCCACACTATTTGGATTTTTGTTTCTTGATTTAAGTTCATTTGGAAAAAAGTTAGTGTTTCTTTACATAATGTCTCAATTATTTTTTGCTTATCCAATAAGTCTTCATTTATCCTCCACTGAAATTGTCTCTTCTTCTCTTTTGACATCCAAATTATTGGGTTATGATCAGAATTATTTTTTGGCAAAATTTCCACTTTTTGTGTTTTTAGTGCAATGTCCTCTGACATCCAAATCATATCAATCCTGGAGAAAGAATTATGCCTATTGGAGTAAAAAGTAAAGTCCTTAATTTTAAGATTCCATTTTCTCCAAACGTCTTCCAATTTCTCTTGTTCCATCAGCTTGAAAAAAACTTTAGGCAATTTTCCAATCTTTTCATCCGGTTTTTTTTGACTGACGATCCAGTTTGTTGTTTACTGTTGTCAGCAAGCTGCCATTTCCTTGGGACGTGTCCCATCCCCCTCCATGTCTCCCAAAGCCTTATCCTGTTCATGTAGTGCCTCTGTAACTGCCAAGGTCTCCAGCTGGTGTGATGTGGTGTTATGTCTTGAAGCTCTGGCTTATTTAGGTTTCCCGTGTGAACTCAACCTGTGTTTATGAAATTGGCCGTTGCTGTTCTCAGCCTGCTTCGCGCCTTTTCTAATCTGTGAACCTGACGAGGGAAATATGTTTATTGGTTTAAACCTGGTTTGAATTTCCTTTTAATACACCTTCCCTGGGTATTGTAGTTATTCTTAACAATCTCTGTATGTTCGTGATCAACCATGCTTTGGAAATAAATCTTTCTTCTTTTTGAACGTGGATCTATTCTCCTGATTTGGGATCTAACATTTTTGTTAAGAATCACTTTGCTTAGAAGGTTTAGAACACTTCTCAGGTTGCACTGATAGTGTGGTACCTGAATCTGATTTTGTATTTCTGGGCAGTGGGAGAGGCTGGAAAGAGTAAAAGGAGCAGGATCATTGAGACTGTAGTATTTATGTGCAGAATTTCCATTTTTAACCAATCATTGAACCACCAGTGTTTTAGGAGGGTGTTGGGATTTTTTGTAAGTATATTCTCTGTGCCTGAGATTTTCTGTTATCTAAAGTTGCACACACCAGCCAGTGGGAAAAAGACTTGGCCAGTGTTCATTGGAAGCATCATACATAAGTAGTTCTACCCTGCTCCCATGGCATGTAGGAGAAAAGGGAAAACATTTTGCTTATATTAGCCGGCACACAGACAGGATGCACAGATGGGTACAAAAGTGGCAGATTCCAGGTTTTGCCACTCCAGTGGATAGCAGCCTACCAGCCCTAAAGATATACATGGGGCTGTAAAATGATAAGGTTACACCCACCTCCAAAAGTAAAAATATATAACCAAACCAGGTAAGATGTAAGAAATCAGTAGCGAGGAAGAATTAGTTCATTTATCTATATGAGGGATCCTGATTCAATATCTGATCTCTTTTAATATCTGTAATTTCATATAAAACCACTAAGGTAGCTTCACTTTTCTCTGATACAAATAATGCCCTCCAATTGCTATTACTCCTGGTATGTGTGTGTGGTGGGGAAGACAGATGAGGGACCTGAGGGACCGGATTCCGGGTCTGCCAGCGCCCCAGCCGGTGGGACCCCCTCTCGTTCCAGTAGTGCCTCCCATGGGGATACCCGTGCAGATGGGTCCGAGGGCCAGACCGAAAGATCTACTGGATGCCACCTTTGACGGGAACCCTGATGACCTAGCGTTCTTCACAGTTCGGGTTCAAAAGTTTGTGGCACAGAGCGGCCATCTATTCCCTGACGACAGTGGGCGAATTGATGTGATTGCGGCGCGGCTGAAAGGAGCGGCCGCCACTTGGTATGTGGGACTACTCTCCAACAGATGCCCCGAACTGCATAACCTGAGGGCATTTATGTGGGCGCTCCGTGCCCGCTTCGAGGATGTCAATGCGAGCCAAAAAGCAAAAACCTTCCTACGCACGTTTAAACAAGGAAGAAGGTCCGTCCGTGAGTACACTACAGAGTTCCATAACCAGGCTGCTAAATTGCGGGACTGCCCAGACCATATCCTGGCTGAGATGTACAGCTTGGGGCTTAACCCGGAAATACGAGAAACGGTCCTTCGCTCGGTGGACCCAGTTTCGCTTATGGCATGGGCTCAGGAAGCAGAGAACGCCGAGAGCAGACTCCAAACGATCCGGCTGGATCTAGCGGCCACAGGAGGAGGACGACCGTCTCAGCCACCGCACTCAAAGCCGAGACCACCTCGCCCATCGGAAGCTGTGCGCAATCTCCGAATGAAGATGGGGCTTTGTCTGCGATGTGGAGAAAAGGGACACTTCGCATCTGACTGTGCCGGCTCTTCGACGACAAAAGACAAGCTACTATCGACCAAACCAAAACCGGGCCCTC
>NW_015168845.1:0-26827 GCF_001447785.1 Gekko japonicus
GTTTTATTTTCTGGGAAGCTTGTAATCCTTGCATTACAAAATGGTTTGCAAACTTCCTTGCACAAGTGATTGGAACTTGTGGTCTGTACTGCTGTGTATAGTGTATTATGTAGTATGTAGTATGGAGCTGCAGTAGCTCAAGTGGTTAAGACGCTGAACTGCAGGCTGTGGAAGGTCAGTAGTTCAGCAGTTCGATACCCGGGTGCCGCATGATGGAGTGAGCTCCCATCTCTAGTTCCAGCTCCTGCCAACCTAGCAGTTCGAAAGCAACAAATTGCAAGTAGATAAATAGGTACCACTTCAGTGGGAAGGTAACAGCATTCCGTGCACCTCATTGTTTAGTCATGCCGTCCACATGACCACGGAAACGTCTTCAGACAGCGCTGGCTCTTCGGCTTTGAAACGGAGATGAGCACCGCAACCCTAGAGTCAGATTCGACTGGCTTTTGAGCAAGGGAACCTTTACCTTTATAGTGTATTATAAGTAGGATCCTATTGTGTAATTTCTGTAGGATTTAATGTGTCATGTGAATACTTATACTATGCTTCCGAGGGCCAGCATGGTGTAGTGATTAAGAGCAGCCGACTCTAATCTGGAGAACTGGGCTTCACCTCCTCCTCCCCCTCCTCCTCCCCCCTGGTGATACCAGACTTCTACTATCCTAATGCATTTGGTTACAGAATGTCCCATTTTATGGATTGTACTGACTCATGCTGTGTAATCCACCCCGAGTCCCCATGAGAAAGGCGGACTATAAATCACATAACTAAATCAACAAGTGGAACTTATTCTGAAATGAGCCATTTCACTTTAAACTGGTGATCAACTGGGGCTGAATTCTACTAAGTACTACTGTGTGATATAGGACTAGCTAGCATGGAGAACAGATTATCCATGAAAAGAATGCCTATTCGACATCCTTTGACATGGCTCAGTTACCTGTTAACTCCCTTTTGTAGTCCAGTATATGCAAAATAGAAGTTTCTTCTGCATCAAACTGAGCTTTAACACCAAGGTGAGGATTGGGGCCGTGGGAGAGAAATGGGATGGGTAAGCTCTTCTCCAGCTCAAAAATGAAACATGTGCCAAGGAACAAGCAGCTCCAAAGGCCAAAGTGGTCACCTCGTATTGCAGATCGGCATTACATACAGTTGAGCATTACGTACAGTTGACCACCAGGCCCTCCAACTCAGAATTTGCCTCAGTGTTGCCTTCACTGTGACTGCTGTCTGTCCATGGTCAGGAGCCCTGCTGTGGAATGATAGGTGGCAAGCAGGGCTCTTTTTGTAGAAAAAGCCCAGCAGGAACTCATTAGCATAATAGGCCACACCCAACAGCAGGAACTCATTAGCCTATTAGGCCACACCCTCAGATCAGCATTACATACAGCTGAGCATTACGTACAGTTGACCACCAGGAGTACATTACGTACAGTTGACCACCAGTTGACCCTCCAACTCAGAATTTGCCTCAGTGTTGCCTTCACTGTGACTGCTGTCTGTCCACGGTCAGGAGCCCTGCTGTGGAATGATAGCTGGCACGCAGGGCTCTTTTTGTAGAAAAAACCCAGCAGGAACTCATTAGCATAATAGGCCACACCCAACAGCAGGAACTCATTAGCCTATTAGGCCACACCCCTGACATCACAGCATATTAACATATTAGGCCACACCCCCATGTTACCAGAAGTGTGGTCATCCAGCCACACCCACCTTTTGCTTCTTATTCTGTTTACCTTGCTTGTTGTCAAAACCCAGAGCTTTTTTTGTAGCAGGAACCCCATTGCATGTTAGGCCACACTCCCCTCATGTAGCCAATCCTAATGAGTTTCTGCTGTTGGGTGTGGCCTATTATGCTAATGAGTTCTTGCTGGGCGTGTCCAACTTAGGAGCCAGCCGGAACTCCGTTCGTGTGCGTTCCTGCCCCAAAATAGCCCTGGCTGGCAGAAGGGAGGGAGGTTGGAGACAGCAGCCCTCAGACTCCCAGCACAGAACACGGTGCCTCTAGGGTCTGTGTGGGCCTGCCCTGGCCAGGTAGTCTGCCTCTCAGCAAGAGGATTGGGGGAGGGAGGCCAATGGGAAGGCTACCCAGCTGGCGGCTTCACCCCACGCCTTTGGGGTCCCCACAGAGCTCAGTTCTCTCACAAGGTGTGGGGGCAGGTCCCGCAACCCCTGCAGCCCCTCTTAAAATGAGAGCTTGGCTTACACCCAGGAGCCTGTGTCTGAGTCCTCTCCAGCAGGAGAGTGGGGGGCTCTGGGTGAGAGTCACTCCTCTGCCCTCTGAGCACTGGGGCAACTAAAAGCTGTCCCAGAAGAGAAGCTGAGGGTGTCCAGATCCAAGGACCCACCCCCAGGGAGTCAGTTGCTGACATCTACTGCCCACTGACATCAATGGGTGTCAACATAATCTCTGGTTGTCAGGTCTACCACACATTGAAAATGCTGGAAATAGACCCGGCCTTCAGACTCTGATGCCAGGTCTACTGCCACTGAAATGAAGGTGTAGACCTTGCCTCCAGACTCAGATGCCTGGTCTACTGCCCTGGTCTATGGTAGGCCTGTGTCCAAGAGCAGCACCTGCTCCCCCCCAAAAAAACTTATCAGCAGAGATGGAGACCAGACAGCCAACAGAGGAGGAGATGGGCGGCAAAACTCCGGGGAGCAGGGGGCGATTGCCACTGCCGCCGGGGTATCCCTTACTCCACGTGAGAGTGAGGTGGACATCCATGGCATTTCCTAAGCTGCAGCAGACTGTGGAGGAAGATGGCAGTGGTGGCAATGAAGCAGCGGCAAGCAGGAACACCAGCAGCTGCCAGCATGTTGGCAGGGAAGGGAAGCTGGAGGCTGGGCTGGCAGCCCCACCCCCCATGCTGAGGGCAAGGAAGGGGGCGGAGCCAGAGAAGAGGTGCCCCACTGAGCATGAGGTGCGTCTGTTACACGAGACCCATGTGGTAAGGGGAGATTGGAGAGCCCAGTGGCATCCCGCTCTGAGGGAGAGGACTTATGCAGCAGGCATGGGGCAGAGGCCGGGGGGGAGAGTACGGGTGAGACCCAGAGACACCAGAAGAGCAACTGGGCTCCCATGAGGAGGTTGCATGCAAATCCCCCTTCCCCTGCACCATCTGAGGCAAAAGCTGAGCCAGCTCACTACAAGTCTTGCCCCGGAGGGCCCTGCCTCACCAAGCTCAGACCCAGAAGCCCCAGAACGTGACAACCTGTTCTCCGGATGCCAACTCTACTGCCATGGAATGAGCAGTATACATGGTAGCCAGATGGAGACCAGGTCTACCAATATCCAAAACTCCTGAAGCAAAAAAAAAAATATTCTCAAAACTGACTTCATAAAGGACACCAAATACTTCCAGAATTTCAGGAAAAGGATGATTCCGCTCCTTCTGCAGTAATGGCATGAAACTAAATCAAAATTCTTTCAGGCACACAGCCTTCTAAACCTATTGCCTTTGGTGGCTTTAGAAGGGTATAACTCTGCTTAGGTGTGCACTGTGGATCCCCCCATGGAGTAAGAGCGACCAGTGAGAGCTGACAGAATGTTGGTGGTAGACAGCTGGAAAACAGCAGTTAGGAGTGAAGTTGGGAGTTGGCAGCAGGGGAACTGAGAGGGAAAAGATGTCTGATCAAGTGAAGCTGAAGTGAAGGTCAGCTTAACGCTACCAGACTAAAAAGGGTAAATTTGTAACACAAGATCCAAGATACTGGAATAGGGAAACAGTTCAAAAGTTTAAGAGGAAAAAAAAGTTACCTTACTTTCTTCAGTGTTATGTTCAAACCATGAATAAAAGTTAACTCCTTGTTTGTTTAAATCCGGTGGACTTTGTATCTCAGGGAAAGAAACACACACACACAAGTTAATATTTCCTTCTATTGTATAATATTATATGAATAAAAGATAGTGGTGTGTGAATGGAACCCTCTTTGAACCCCCAACCCCAATAACTCTGTTAAGTGTTTGAGTGCGGGTCAGTTATTAAAGAGGGGGGCTGAACTACTCTGTCTGCTGATGTCTATGTGAGTGAGAAAGAGGATCTGAAAGGTGAAATGGCCATCTCTTTCTCTAGAGGTTTTTAAAGAGAAGAGAAGGGTAGTGAGTGTGATGGCCTGATCTACATGTAACCCCGAACCTGTATATGAGAGAGAAACTTGTAGAGGGTAGTAGGCACTCTGTCTGAGTGGAGAAAGGGCCTCATGGCATGTTTTAAGGGTTTTCTTTGTCTTTGTCCCTCTTCCCCGCCATCTTTTTTCCATTTGTTTACTTTCGGAAAGTTTTTTAAAGTCTCTGAATGTGCGCTTAACTGCTTAGCTCGCTTGGGTAAGTACTTCTGGGCAATTTCAATAGCATTTTCTTCTGCTCCCCCCCCCTTTCGCTCAACAGCTTATACGCATGGGAGGCATCCCCCCCGCTCGCTTTTCCCATTCCACGGAGTAGGGTAGGGAGCGTCTTTTCTTTCAAAAATCATTTCCCAGTTGACTCACGTTCATAGTTGGCCATCCGACCACGCTTCTTTCATCATTTTTAATGCCCGATCTCCTGCGCTTGACCCGGTTAGCTTCACTTGTACCATTCGGTCTCTTGGCTGGAAGAACCACTGGAGGAAAGGGGTGCCTCGATTCTCTGGCATTCCGCCATCGAATAGGCTACCCCTCAGAGCTCCTTGGCCAGGGCCCCTTCACCGGGTTCCTGGGGGGGTTACAAGCCTGCTCGCCCCCTCCTTTCGTCGGAGCACGGAGACACCCCCGGGAGGTCCGGGAGGTGAGTCCGCAAGCATGCCGCCATCAACCAGAAGTCCCATGTTTTAAGGGTTTTCTATCTGCAAAAAGTGTTTGTTCCTACCTACTAATTGAGAAGGATTTAAATAAAATTGTTCTTTAAAAGAAACACAGACAACCTGTTAGCTCGTGCCCTCCCCCTTCCCCCCAATCCATTCTATCAGGAGCCTGGCATGCTAATTGCAGCAATGCTAAAGCGAAAGCCATGTCAATTAAACAGCAAAGGGAAAGTGCTTCATCTGGGCAAACAATAAGTTCCCGATGGCAACTCCATTGTTCTCTTCTTTTAATTATATTAATTACCGCAGACCATTTCACAGTTGAAATTCCAGTTGTCAAACCAAGTTTTTATTTCCACTGCTGACAACCTGACAGTTTGGTCTGACAGCTGCAAACAAATGTTGATGCCTTGAATCTGAAAGAGGGCATTTTTGGATTACGGGGGAAGGCAGTGCTATGAAAACAGAGTTTGAAGTCTTCCTGTAACAATATGAAGCCGAACAGAACGATTAGTTTCATTCATTAATACATCAAGGGAAAAGGCAGGTGTTGTATTGCATCTTTTGGGGGATGTGAAAGAGTCCAGGACAAAGGCTGGTACGAGTTTAAGCATTTTAATGATCATGTTGCAAGCAGCAGAAATTCACTGTTCTATTAAATTGTCCCTTCCTGTGTTAGCTCTGGGGTCCCAGGCATGAAGCTAAAGCCTGGTTTACATTGGCTCCGGTCACACGGGCAGGAAACTGCGGGGGGGGGGAAGCGTGGCTGTTTGCCCCGGGGCAAACTAACGTGCGGTTAAGCGATCAGACCTCCTTTGGAGGTTCTGTGGAGGTACCGTGGAGGTTCCGTGGGTAGGGAGGGAGAGGTGCAGATCACAGGACATGCCTGCGCGCAACGAAGAAGTGCACGGTGCGGCAAACTGGTTTTCTTTTTTTGTGTACACAACGAATGCGCATGCTCCGTTGAGTGCATGTGCACATCCACGGAGACTTGGGAGAAAAAAACCCTTCGTCGCAAGGGGACATGGGTGGGCGCCGGATGCCACCGGAAACGCGATCAGACGCCCACCCTTGCCCCACGGTTTCTGGAAACTAGTACCTCCGAGGTACTCGTTTTTTGCTGAGTGTTTTCGGCAGGAAGCCTTGGTTGTGCCACGGAAGCACTACGCTTCCCAGATTTGCCGGTGAGATCGCGCCCAGAAAATCTGCCTGTCTTCTGTCTCTCTTGCGTGGCTAATGTTCCATGTGACCGCAGTCTATATTGTTCTTTTTGTTCATGCGATTGGGTTGCCAGCCTCCATGTGGGATATATTACAACAAACAGGACCACAGCGTATAATACCCAGTAAAACAGTAAATCACCGTGTACAAATTAACAATATTTGTTAGTTTTTATATGCAATGTTTTGTTGTTGTTGTTCAGTTGTACAGTTGAGTCCGACTCTTCGCGACCCCATGGACCAGCTCCCGCCAGGCCCTCCTGTCTTCTGCCGTCCTCTGAAGTTTGCTCAGTTTCATGTTCATTGCATCTATAACACTGTCTAACCTTCTCATCCTTTGCCGTCCCCATCTTCTTTGACCTTCATTCTTTCCCAACATCAGGGTCTTCTCCAGTGAGTGCTCCCTTCTCATTTGCAATGTTTAGAAATCAATTATTAACAAGATTACAACAATAACACTACAATATACGATATAAAGCTTAGCAGTACATACAAAGTAATACAGTTACTAGTTACAAACAAACGACGGAGTTCTAGTACACTATCCGTTTGTGTGTCCTTCATCAGGTTTGTCATTCTGCAATTATTTCTTCATTAGCATGAAGTGCTGCAAGCCATATTTCAAAATGCTAGTTCTTATACACCAATTTGGCCCCCGATCTGTTGATGTCAAGTCAAGTCAACTTTATTGTTACAGTCAACGACCAGTGCACTCAATCATTTTACATAAAAACACTGGAATAATAAATATGAGATGAAACCAACAGTGGCATACTGAAATTGATGTAGGGTTGCCAGATCCTTCAAAGTCCCCAGCATGATGATGTCACTCAGAAGTGACATCATCACATCGGGGTGAAGAGGCCCCCACTTCCCCCCAGCAGCATCTAAAGGGTCTTTTTAATCCCCGCTGGGGAAAGGTAGGGGGGAGGCAGCATGTGCCTGCATGCCAAGCCACGAATTCAGGGCTCGGCATGCAGGTGCGTGGTCCCCGCCTCTCCCCAGCAGCATCTAAAGGGTCTTTTAACACCCTGCTGGGGAGAGGTGAGGGGGGCGGCCACACGTGCCTACACTGCGAGCCCCTAATTCAGGGCTCAGAGTGCAGGCGCATGGCCCCCGCCTCTCCCCAGCAGTATTTAAAGACTTCCTGGGGAGAGGCGGGGAGGAGGCCAGGTGGTTGCTCCTGGAGGCGGGGCTTCCCTCACCCACCAGCGGGCTGGCGGGTGGGAAGGAGCCCCTCCAAATCAGGCAACCCCTGCCAGACTGGGGGGTCTGGGAAGCCTATGTTGATGTTTTTATCTTTAGAGTGACATGCTCCTTCATGCACCTTCTATGCTCCTTCAAGGAATTAAATATCCCACCAAATTTGACCCATCTCTTTACTTAAACATATTGACAGTTCCAAAACTGAGGTGGTCATACATGATCACATGCTGTAATGTATTTCCAATAGCCCAGATGAAGGGCTGTTTTCTCAAGTTACCCCCAGACCAGTGCTATTTATGTTATTAGACTTATATCTTGCCCTCCCCACATTGTAGGCTTAAGGCAAGCTCCAACATATAGATCTGCAATTAAAATTAAAATATATTGTTAAATAGTGGTTTCTTTTTTAAAAAAATGTTTATTTGTCATATTTTCAGTTTACTTACAAACTTTTCTCTTGATTACATATATATTTAGAGTCTTTGAGTCAAGTTACATGTCATATATCACACTATTGTCTCCTTTTCCTTTCATATAACATTTTTACATGTTTAATCCAGTTGTAAACCCTTAACCATCTTTTATTCTGTATTTTCCGGTCTTTCTCTTGAAGTATTAAACTTAAATTATCCATTTGTGCTAATTCTAATAATTTTACTACTAGGTCCTCTTTTGAGGGTATTTTATCCATTTTCCAATTTTTAGCCACTAAAATTCTTGCAGCTGTTATGATATATACTCATAAATATACATCTTGTTTGTCAAAACCTTTTGGGATTATATTCAACAAGTACATTTCTGGTGTTAACATGACATCTAAATTCAATATTTCTAAAATAACTTTATGAACCATTTTCCAGTATATTTGAATTTTATTACATTTCCACCACATGTGGTAGAAGGTCCCCACATCCGACTTACATTTCCAACGTTTGTTGGATGATTGTGGGTAACACTTCGCTATTTTGTCTGGGGACCAATGCCACCTGTGGAACATTTTATAGATATTTTCCTTATAGGCTATGGCTCTCATAGTGGTTTCCATGGATGAGCAGACCTCAAGTCTCGTGATCAGCTCTACTTTATTAGTGATTTCAGCAAGGACAAGACTGGAAGACCCCAGGGCAGCAGCCCTGTTAAATAGCATGCAAAACCCACACCCAAACACACCCCACTCCCAACGCTAGGCTGCTTACGTAACATTACTTCTTTACTGGTTGCTTCCAGAAGTCCTGGTGGGCTATTGTTCTTGGGCTCCAAGCTCAGACCGTCTCAGGTAGAACAGTTCTGGAATGTTTCAGTCCCAATGCATATCCCATATTATAGCAATCCATTTAAAATCCATAAAATCACCAACACACTAAAACAACAATGTGCCACAACAGATAATATTATGGTCCAATCCAGTTTCTAGGATCTGTGGTCACTGGAGGGGAGGCCAGATCAAAGTGGATGCCCCCTGCCTCAACTAAAGGCCAGGTGGGAAAACTCGGTCTTGCAGGCCGTGTGGAACTATAACAGTCTCACAGGGCACTGATCTCATAAAGTAGCTCATTTCACCACGTACTTGAGGCAAGTCAGACATTTCTAGGGCCAGGGACTCAGTGGCTATTAGCCACAAGGTATAGATAGGGACTCTGGGGCAAGTGATGCTCTGTCATCTTGGTGCTTGGGGGGGGGTCAACAGTGGGAGGGCTTCTAGTGTCCTGGCCCCTCTGGTGGACCTCCTGATGGCACTGGTATTTCTGGCCACTGTGTGATACAGAGTGTTGGACTGGATGGGCCTTTGGCCTGATCCAACATTGGCATCTCTTATGTTCTTATGTACCAGGAGATGCTGGTTCGTAGAACACAGTGTTCTATGGGCCTCATATGGGGAGAGGTGGTCTTGAAGATATGAAGGCCCCTGGTCATATAGGGTTTTAAAGATGAGCACCAACACTTGAAACGGATCTGGTATTCAATAGGCAGCCAGTGCAGGTCACACAGCACCGGGCGGGATATGTGCCCGCACATATATTAAGATTGCCCTCTGGCAAAACCTGACTCGCCATCTTAAATTTTCTTCTACTGTCCAAAACATGCAACAACAAGGGAAAGCTTCCTTAGAAAATGGCTGTCGAAATACTCATCTTTTCCTGACACTGCAAGATTAAGGCTAGTTTGGAGCAGCCGCTGCCAAAATTGCATTGTAGGTGTGGCAATTTCTTTGTTTTACTGGTTTTTTAAAAAAAAATCTTAAAATGTTAAGGTGTATGGCCTGTGGGCTATTAAACCTAAATAAACTGAAACTGAAAATTTCCACCTGATAGCATGTTACCATTTGAGAGCTTTGTGATATCATTTGTAGCCACCTTTAGAGTGATTAACACTTGGAATTCACTGCCACAGGAAGTGGTGGCGGCTACAAGCATGGACGGCTTCCAAAGGGAATTAGATAAGCATATGGAGCAGAGGTCCATCAGTGGCTATTAGCCACAAGGTATAGATAGGGACTCTGGGGCAAGTGATGCTCTGTCATCTTGGTGCTTGGGGGGGTCAACAGTGGGAGGGCTTCTAATGTCCTGGCCCCACTGGTGGACCTCCTGATGGCACTGGTATTTCTGGCCACTGTGTGATACAGAGTGTTGGACTGGATGGGCCTTTGGCCTGATCCAACATTGGCACCTTTGATGTTCTTATGTTCTTATGTTCCAAAAGCGGCTATTGACATTTGTACAGGAGAGTCACCAGCCTGTTCCTTTTACTATCCCCAACTCCTTCCAGGGTTAACTGTTGATAGAAATCGCCAATCTGCACAACATGAATACATAAATCTGCCTTTTACAAGGAAAAAAAAATCATTTGTCTTATAGAGAAATAATCGCACGCTTAAACTGAGTGGTTTCCCGGCAGGGAGACCCTAAAATAGCAAAGCAAAATGTTCTTGAGACACCCCCTTACAACGGGTAACCAAACACAGACTTTGGAAGCTTTGGGATATTCTCCCTCCCCCGAACTCCAGAACGGCCTCATAAGAGAAAGATTAACAGACTTTGTTAAAGCCTTTGTGTCCCTTGTCTTCAGAGAAGATATAAGTCTCTTATTTGTGTGACTGGCTCACAGGGAAAATTGCTTTCTTGCCTGAGGTGGTTGTGCTGTAATAATTTCAATTCTCTTTTATAACCTCAGTAACTTTCCCATTCTTTCAGCCCTTCTTCTCTCCACATACTGAAATTTGGCCTAGTCCTCTTCATATTACTTCAGCTGACACCCGCAGGCACTTCTTTCCCTCTTTCCTCCAGCCTGATGGATCATGAGGTAGAAGTGCTGAACTCATGGTTCCCTGATTCTTCTGGACCCCATATGTTAACCAACGTCATATTCCCTTGCAATACCATAAAACACAAACCCAAACAGGATCCTGCAGTCCGTGCATGCTGTCCACTGAGCTCAGCAAGGGGACAGATATAGAGTTGCCAAGTCCCCCCCTGGCCACCAGTGGGTGTCAGCTCATGCAGTAACTTTCAGACGCAAATAATCCTTTAACAGGCTTTATTCACAAAGTCAGGAAAGTTGCATTAAAGTTGATCTCTTTGGCAGAACTGAAAATTATTACAAAGTAGGAATCTTACGAGACTTCTGGTCCAGCCCTCATTCATTCATCATGATTACATAGCATGTAGAGAGGTTACTAGATAGGTTACTACCAATGTTCCCTCTAAGCTGAGTTAATGTGAGCTAGCACACAGTTTTTTAACCTCTGGCTCACACTTTTTTGTCTTAGCTCAGGAAGGATGGCCAAATTGCTCGCTCACAACTTTAATGCCAGTAGCTCACAAAGTAGAATTTTTTTGCTCACAAGACTCCACAGCGTAGAAGGAACATTGGTTACTACAGTTCAATTAAAATGGTTGTGCATGTTTATCATTTGACACTCTCTCGAAGGCCATGAGAACTAGAAACACCGAACAGTCTCTCTAGCCTTTGTGGAGGAGGCTTCCTTCCACAGAGTTCCAAAGCGCAGCTAATTTAAGGTTCACGCAGACATGTCTCAATCACCCCTCCCCTCAAGAATTTCAGAGGAGGCCCTTGCGAACAGATTGATACAACGCCAGCAGGTGCTAAATGAGATCCTGGGAACTACAAGCGGGGAGGGAAAGAGCGAGTGAAGCAACAACAGAATATAGCAGAGCAAAGCTATGTACATCAGTTAAGAGAGCCATTGTTGATCGCATAATGACCCGATGACCCAGGCAAGGGTCCGATTCTGACACTGGGGGATGAGGAGGTTAGGTTGCCAGCGCCAGGCTGGGAAACTCCTGGAGATCTGGGGACAGAGCCCGGGAAGGACAGGGACATCACTGGGGTACAATGCCATAGAGTCCGCCCTCCAAAGCATCCCTTTTCTCCAGGGGAACTGTAGTTTGACGACAGCATCCTGGCCGCTGCATTCTGCACTAGCTGCAGCTTCCGGATTTGGGACGAGGGCAGCCCCATATAGAGAGCATAACAGTAGTCTAATCTCGAGGTGACCATCGCATGGATCACTGTTGCCAAGTCACTGCATTTGAGGAAGGGAGCCAACTGCCAAATAAGCCACAGGTGGTAAAAGGCTGATCTGGCAGTTGTTGCTACCTGGGCCTCTATTGTTAAGGAGGCATCCAAGAGCACTTCCAAGCTCTTAACCTCCAGCGCTGGCACCAAGGGAGCCCCATCAAAGGTTGGGAGTGGGATCCATAACCCTCGACTGCCTCGGCTCAGGCACAGGACCTCCGTCTTCATTGGATTCAATTTCTTTTCTTTTTCTTTTTTTTAGCCCCCCGTAGGGGATTTTTTTTAATTTTCATTTTTTAAAAACTACAAACTATAAAACTACAATGAAAATCAGGGCGGATAGAGCTGGGTGTCATCCGCATATTGGTGACAACCCAGGCCATGTCTCCAGGCAATCTGGACAATGGGGCACATATAGATGTTAAAGAACTTCAGGGAAAGTACCGCCCCTTGGGGCACACCACAAACTAGTGGGTGCCTTCAAGACAGCTGCTCCTCAATGGCCATCCTTTGTCCCTGACCCTGAAGGAACGAGGAAAGCCACTGTTAAGCAGACCCCTGAATCCCAGTGTCGGTGAGACGGCGCATCAGTAGCTGGTGATCGACCATGTAGAACACCGCCAACAACAACACTGCCAAACTGCCCCAATCCAGATGCCTATGAAGATTGTCCGTGAAGGCGACCAGTGCAGTCTCTGTCCCATGGCCTGGTCGGAAGTCGGACTGGAAGGGGTCTAATGCGGAGGTGTCATCCAAAAAACTCTGCAGCTGAATCGCTACCACCCTCTCAATCAGTTTGCCCAAATAGGACAAATTGGACACTGGCCAGTAGCTAGCCAATTCAGCCGGGTCCAAAGATGGGTTTATAGGAGAGGGCGTACCACCACCTCCTTGAATGCCCCAGGGAACAGACCCTCGGAGGGGGACTTGTTGATAATTTCCCTTATGGTACTTCATAGCCCATTGTGGCCAGCTTTAATTAGTCACGATGGACAGGGATCGAGGCTGCAGGTAGTAGGTCAAACAGTTAAGAGTAATTTTCTGACCTCCTCTAGACTGAGTGGACTGAAATAATCCAGAACTTGACAAGAAGACGTGCATGGAGCCTCGAGTTCACCTACTGTATTAACTGTAGCAGGGAGGTCACGGCGGAGCAACAGGACTTTATCGGCAAAATAGCTCGCAAAGGCCTCACAGCCCATCTCCAATTCCTTAGCATTTAGTCTGCCCTGAGGCAGAGTAGTTATAGACTGAATTGTTCTAAACAACTGAGCTGGGCGAGAGCTTGCAGACGCAATCGTGGCCACATAATACTCTTTCTTAGCGGCTTTGACTGCCATCTCATAGGACCTCATAAACATCCGATAGGATACTCTTGTAGCTTCCTTGCGAGTATGCTGCCACTGTCTCTCTAGTCATCTGAGCCCTCTTTTCATCAGCTGCAACAGCTGTGTATACCATGGAGCGAGCCTCAAGCGGGGGCACAGAGGACATCGGGGAGTGATCTCATTGATGGCTGCCAAGAGTCAGCTATGCCAGTCCTTGACAAGCTCATCTAACGAACCGCCAGGGGGCATCGGATCCCACAGAGCCATTTGGAGCCACATAGGATCCATTTGGCTCCACAGGCAAGCTAAAATATGCTCGCCGCCCATACAGGGTTGGGGTGGGACATTCACGCAGGCCCTCAGGACCTGGTGGTCTGACCATGGAACTGCCATAGCAGTAATTCGGTCCACTGTAACCCCCGCTGTGTGTGCCCCGCTCAGTGAGTGGGAGCCATTACATATTGGGAGACTACTAGTGCTGCCATGGATGACACCAGGTCCACTGCCTGAGTGGAACCCATGTCATTGGCATGGACATTGAAGTTGCCCAGGACCATGTTCCCTCAGAACCTGGTGGTCTGACCATGGAGCTGCCATTGCAGTAATTCGGTCCACTGTAACCCCTGCTGCGTGTGCCCTGCTCAATGAGTGGGAGCCATTACATATTGGGAGACTCCTAGTGCTGCCATGGATGACACCAGGTCCACGGCCTGAGTGGAAGCCATGTCATTGGCACGGACATTGAAGTCGCCCAGGACGATCAGTCTAGGGTACTCCAGTGCCCAGCCTGATATGACCTCCACCAGGGAGGTGTGTTAGGTGGACGGTACACCAGCCAAATAGCCAGACTCTCCCCGGCTTCCTGCACAAATAAAATACTGATTTTATTGCTTCTGGCTTTCCTTGTTGGGTTTTTGCTGCTGAACAGTGTGGACATAGTCTACGTGTAACTGTTTAGAGAATAACTGGCATAATTGTAGTAGTTATATTCATTTGTGCATTGGGTTTTGTTGGGTCAAATTTCTATCGGCAGTTCTTTGTGCTGAACTCCCAGAGCACTTGGTAACCTACATTCTGAAACAGTAGGAGGGAAACCGAGCACCTCCCATTCCTTCTTCTGTGGGAGTCATTCTGGTTCGGCTGTTAGCTCCAGACAGCAGCACCCAATGTGGGAGCGCTTTTTCAGCCTTTTGCAGGATCCACTCAGGGACTCTTCTCCCCCCATTGGGTGTTTCCAGCTTTCTGTAATCATCCACAGATACGGGCTGAGATTCAGATAGCCGCGCAACAAGCACCAGCAGTCGAACTGCAGGGCTTCTGGGACCGCTTTTCTGAAAACAATTCCTTACACAATCCTGTGAGTATCAGTGTTCCCTCTAAGCTGAGTTGGTCTGAGCTAGCTCACAGTTGTTTAGCCTCTGGCTTACAGTTTTTTGTCTCAACTCAGGAAGGACGGCTCCAGAGCAAACTGATTTATACAGTAGGCAAATCGCTCGCTCACAACTTTAATGCCCGTAGCTCACAAGGTAGAATTTTTGCTCACAAGACTCCACGTCTTAGAGGGAACATTGGTGAGTACTAAAAAATTGTAGGAACTTTGGACCAACGTCCAGTGCAAGAGAAATTGTGACACTTAGCTTAAAAAAAAACCCCAACATTTTGCTTGATGAAGAAGGCAGCCTTGGCCTACTCATGAAGAGGAATGAGGTGGGAGAAACCACACGGGGATGAAACCACTTCAGGCCACAGGTTTCAAGATTTTGGAATGCTCCTCCTTGTAAAATATCCCCCTACACACACAAAAGTAGAAGAGAAGAAGAGTTGGATTTTATACCCCACTTTTCTCTACCCAAAGGTCAGAGCGGCTTACAATCACCTTCCCTTCCTCTCCCCACAACAGACACCCAGTGAGGTCGGTGGGGTTGAGAGAGCTCTGAGAGAACTGCCCTTGAGAGAACAGCTCTCAGAGAACTGTGACTGACCCAAGGTTACACCAGCTGACTTCATGTAGAGGAGAGGGGAATCAAACCCGGTTCTCCAGATTAGAGTCCGCCGCTCTTAACCACTACATCTACTCCAGCTGTTCTAGGTTTCTTCATTTAGGGAGAGGAGCATTCAGAAAGGCCATATTGCAACTGCAGTCTGGAATGACAGATCCCATTTGATTGTCTCATGCTCACCTCATTCAGGGAGTAGACATCCAGAATCACCTCAGAAGTAGCCCCCCCCCCCCACGAATTCTGGCACATGGTTTGACAAAGAGTGCAGGCTTATCAAAAGTTAGCTACAGCAAAAACATAGGGAGCTAAAGAGCAATAATAATGCCATGCTTGTTCCGAGGGAATTCTCGGCTCTTAAGAGACACTACAGAGATCGAGTAAAGCATAAGAAGGAGGGGAACTTATGGAGGAATTGGGGATGTTTAATTTTGGCTGTGAAACAAATGCCAACTCAGCATTTTGAGCAATTATCCAGATGGGCACTAGAACACATGGAAGGGTTCCCTTCTGTATTCATTCAGAAATCTGGTAATATTTTAAAAACTTGTTTGCATCCTCAGAGGTATAACACAGAAAGATGGAGTACTCTCCGTGTCAAGGTGAGAAGAAAAATAAAAATGGTAGGCAGGTAATTTAGGCTGAACATGGCCTAACTCAAACTCAAACAGGACACAGTATTTTGTTCCAAGACACTGAAAGGCTGGACAACACTCCCAATTACCATGTCAGATTACACAGGGAAGCCATGGAAATTCATAAACATAAACACAATTTCAACAGGAAAGAAGAGAGTCTAAAAATAAATAGGGCATGGTTTCCTGTTCTGAAAAACACAAAAGGCTCCACATCTGACAATAGCACTACAAATAAGATTAGAATTTCAACAGCCAATGCACATACAAAAGAACCTCCTCAGGAAACAATCCATATACAAAAGAACCTCCTCAGGAAAGCTCCTCCATTAGCATGTTCATAGCCTGGGGAACTCCTACAAGATAATAACTTAGCCCTACCCCACCTTCTGGAGTAGATATAAATTACCTGCCTACCATTTCTTTTCTTCTCACCTTGACACAGAGAGTACTCCGTCTTTCTGTGTTATACCTCTGAGGATGCCAGTCACAGTTACTGGTGAAACGTCAGGTCCTACAGTGCCAAGACCACGGCTACACTATCCGGAAAATCTGCAGCAACTAATGGTGTAAAATTAATCGATCACCAAAGCTTTGCCTTTACAGCATGCCAAACCTGTTCCTCCCAATTACTTGGTATTCCACCTCCGGAATCAATTCCTTCCTGCACCTATCTGTTGGCTTCCCCAAATCCTTTAAGAGCCTTCATTCTCATGTTTTTCTAATATAGGCAGGGCCGGCTCACTCACTAGGCGAACTAGGCGATCGCCTAGAGCAGGCCGGCCCTTAGGGGCGCCAAGCTGCACCCGCCCCGTACTCTGGGAGTTTCTTGATCATTTGTGTTTTTCATTCTTCCTAAAATGCATTTATTTTTGAAAACTGGTGGGTGCATTGGGGGGGGGGGCAGAAGGGATCCTTGCCTAGGGTGCAAAATAAGCTGGGGCCGGCCCTGAATATAGGTCACTGTTCTTTGTCCATCCATAGCTGCCTTGTACTGAATCAGACCCTTGGTCCATCAGGGTCAGTCTTATCTACTCAGACTGGCCGTGGCTCTCTAAAGTCTCAGGTGGAGGCCTTTCCCATCACCAACCACTACAAGGACTGTAGCAAAACCTCACCCAGAGTTTACTTTTACCAGGAATCAAATTCCCTCTGCTTATGAGGTAGAAAAAATTTCTTTGTAGTTTTTCACACATGGTTTACAATCTATTTTCACTTTCATTATTCTGTTAAATTAAAAGCGTTTGGCAAATCAGTGCTTTGGCTGGCTTTCCATCTTCTCTCGATATTCCTCAGTTCTTGGAATCAAAAGCGTATTCTGGTCCTCTGCAGATAGACATTATTCGTCTCTGTCATCTTCTGTAATGATTTTTTTTATCCCTGTGGCATTATGGGAAAATGTAAACAAAAAAAATCAAAAAAATATCTTTTTACAAAGGGTATGTGCCTTGGTAGACACAAGATAATTGTATCATTTAATATTTATCAACATTTTCTTTTTTCTATTGATTTAAATACACTGAAGAAGACTCTGAGGAAAAGTGGCAAGAATTATGAACTGCAGCAGAGACCTTTAAAGCAACTAAATGCTAACTGAGAAGGGAAACAGCCAGAATTATAGACACCATTATTTTTAGTATTATGCTAACACACACTCAATAAATGCTTGGCAATGCATCTAACTGATATATAGTGGGTGAATATGCTAGCCAATAACACAAGTGCACAACCAGGCTACAAGTCACGTATGCTTAAATTTCATAGCAGCACCAGGAAAAAAAATGTTGGAGCAGAGGAGAATCCAAAGGGCAAACTCCATCTTGTCTAATGAACCTCCCCAAACAGAAGCATCTTTACATTTCACATGAGCATCCCAGTCCTAAACATATCAACTCAGAAATAAATAGCATGGATTTCAGGTATTTGCTCCCAACTACGCAGTGCTTTTACTTTTCTTTAAAGGTGCCCAGTATTCATCTGTAGTGTTGTGCCAGTTTCCACCAGTTTCCCACTCAGGATTTGGGACAGTACCAAAAAAACAGGTGGTACTAGTCAGTACCAGTGGGTACTGTCACCAAAAAAGCCCTGCAAGTAGTGCTTAATGTGTCATGTGAATACTTAGGCTGTGCTTCAGCTCTTTCTAGTGTTTCTGGACTTCTAATACCCTAATGTGTGGGTGACTGAATGTCCCACTTTGTAGACTGCGCTGGCTCACTCTGTGTATCCGCCTTCAATCCCTGTGAGAAAGGCACACTATACATAGTGGAAATAAATAAAAAATAAAGTACATAGGTTTGGAATCCCAGCTTTATGATTCTTCTTTGAGATTTGAGTTTAGTGTAGTCCTTAGGCGCTACTAAAAAAACAACAACAACGAAAGTCCTCTTTCTTAAATAGAGACAGGGGTAATTTCTTGCAGGAGCGCACAGGAGCAGAGCTCCGGCAGTAATGAGTCCAGGGGGTGGGCACAGGCAACAAGCCCCACCCCCTGCTCCCAGCAGCCCTCAGTCAGAGCAAGAAGCAGCCAGGTAAGTTGCAGAGCTCCCCCAGGCCCCCCAGTCCAAAACAGTCCAGTGGCACCTTTAAGACCAAGGTTTATTCAGGTACAAGCTCTCCCTCCTCTGCGAGGACAGATCTGTATGTCCCCCCCCCCAATAGCTAGCAATCCAAAACAGTCCAGTACATAGTGGAGCCTGAGCGGTGGGTGTTGCCTTCTGACACACTTCCGGTGATGTTGGGGTGTGTGTGGCATATGCAAATAAGTTATGCTAATGAGTTATGCTAATGAGCTCCTGCACTTCTTTTTCTACAAAATGACCCCTGACAAATACCTTCACATCCCTTATTCTCAAGGGGTTTGCTCTTGTCCAATGGGAAAGGTTGAGATAGTTGACCACATATTACTCTGTCACTACTATAATGATATATGTTCCCAATATATTACGCCGATTTTAATGAACTCCTCAGGAAGATCAGAGCAATTCTACACTTCCCTCCTCCTCTCAGACTCCTCTAAAGAAATCACTCATGATGTAACATAATTTCAGATAATGGCATGTGCATAATATAAAAGCAGATGGTTGAGTCTTCAACCAACTGACCCGCTCTATTGTGAAATGTGTGCAAGGATTTTGACGTGTTGGATTATAATGGCCCATACAAGTCTTTTTTTATTGGTCTTGATATTGCACATGATAGTTTTGATTGTTTTCATTAATTCTTTTTGAGGCGATCATATATCAAAATAAGCTGAACTGAAGGGGAAACAAGAGAAGGCAGAGAGATGTCTGGTTGGGTCTGAGTTACTCTAATAAGTGAAGTCTCAAAGGTTTCCTCTACATCCAAAGTGGCTTGGGGTAGGAAGGGGATTCTTAATTTGAAGGGAAGTATCTAAGCAGACAGAAACAGAGTGTCTGCATCACAGGTTGCTAGACAAGTGTCCCCTTCGCTATCTGCTGGTGGCAGCAAAAAACCATCCTATGTGGGCGAGGGGTTGCTAACAAAACCTGGGAAAGTGGATTCGTCATGGAGGTCTAGCAGCTTGAGACCGGGGTTCTACGCATGCGTCAGTTTGGTTAAGACGCTTCCAAATTACCTCCCGGAGAAGGTGTTATTAAGCTGCCAAAGAAGAGAGATAAAGCTTTGGAAACAACTTGAAACATCTGTGAAAAGTGGCAGAGAACCAAGAGGTTTGAGCTGCACGAGATTTCGGAAGTGAGTGATACAAACTGTGTTTATTTTCTTATTTAATCTCCCTGGGTGGAGGCTGCAACAAAAGAAGCAGCGTAAAAATGGCCACTAAGAAGGAATTGAAAGAATTAACACAGCTTATTGCCACCTCAGAGCAAAATGTGAGAGGGGACATTAAAGCTCTTAAATCAGATTTGAGCCAGTTGGTACTAGAAGTTAAGAGTATAAAAAGGGTGGCAGAAACTGCATCCAAAAAAGCTGACCTTAATGAGGCCAAAATGTGGGCAAGGGGTTGTTAACAAAACCTGGGAAAGTGGATTCGTCATGGAGGTCTAGCAGCTTGAGACCTGGGTCAGCTGAGTGAATTGCACATTCCCCTGTGGTGAAACACAATGCCTGCAGGCTTATTTCACCACTCACTATTGGTGGCGGCAGCATCTGTAGCCACCCCATATGTTGGGGAAAAGGTCCTGTTAGCACCTTGTTCTACCCCCAGGTGCCAGCATATGGCCCTCTGAGCTACAAGCATGTGACAGGAAGAGGGGAAGCCAGAGGGCTTTTCCGCATTCTCATTTCCCTTGCTTGTACATCCCTGTTGCTTCAGGGAGGAGTTTCCATTCTGCTCATATTTTGCTCCCTCTAGTGAACAATTTGATATTACATCACTTTATCAAATGAACCACTAGAGGGAGCCATCACTTTGTTAAATCAACCACTAGAGGGAGCCATCACTTTGTCAAATCAACCACTAGAGGGAGCCAAACACATGCAGAACAGACCCCCCCTCCCCCAAAGCAAGGTGGAGACACAAGCGAGGAAAATGAGAATGCAGAAGAGCTCAGAATTTATGAACTTGCATGTGAAAAAAAAGAAGAAGCTTCCTGTGAGGAAAGTGCAGGGGACATTAAGGCTGCGATCACACGCACTAAATAATCCACTTCCAATCCACTTTTGAATTGGATTTTGCCAGTTCACACAGTAGAATTCAGTTGGAAAGTACATTGTATTGTGTGTGTGTGATTGCAGCCTTGGTGGTTCTGAAAGAATCTGTAATAACAAAATATAGTTGTTAACATGGAAGCACCTGGATGGTCAGGGCTGAGTTTGACAGAATATCCATTCCACAAAACCCACAGGATGCACTCGCAGTCCCTCGAAGTTGAGACCAGCTTTAAAAAGGGACATTTCTTAGTCTCAACAGATTCCTGATGGCTTCTTTCTCGCCCTTCCAAGTCAGCGGGGTGTAACCCACATCTCAGCTGTGTGCACTAGCCCAATAACAAGGAATCCTAAACAGCGTTACACACCTCTAAGTCCATTGAAGTCAGTGGGCTCACAATGGCAGAATGCACGGCTATTTTTGGGCAGGAACACACAGGAATGGAGTTCCGGCTGGCTCCTGAGCTGGCCACGCGCAGCAGGAACTCATTAGCATAATAGGCCACAGCCAACAGCAGAGACTCATTAGGATTGGCCTAACATGCAAAGAAGTTCCTGCTACAAAAAAAGCCCAGGGTTTTGACAGCAAAGTAAACAGAATAAGAAGCAAAAGGTGGGTGTGGCTGGATGACCACACTTCTGGCAACATGGGGGTGTGGTCTAATATGTTAATGAGCTGTGCTGTCAGGGGTGTGGCCTAATAGGCTAATGAGCTTCTGCTGTTGGGTGTGGCCTGTTATGCTAATGAGTTCCTGCTGGCCTTTTTCTACAAAAAGAGCCCTGGCAGAAAGTCTGTTTAGGGCTTCCTGGTAAACCAGTACCTGCTAACGAGCTCAAGAAAAAAAGCAGAGAGGGAAGAAAAAGCCTTTTGCAGAGCCAAAGCACACACACCGCCAGCGATGCAGCTCTTCTTATGCAGCCCGAGTACACTCATTGGTTAAAGATAAGCGCATACAGGGTCTCTGAGGAATCTCTGAAATGGTTCTTTAAGGGTAACAGAGAGAAAAAAATCACTTGCACAGTGTAACTGAATGTGATGCCCTCCCTGTCATCTTTGTGAAATGTTCTGTAAGGGAATTCAATATAAAATTTAGGAATCTTCCGTTTCTGTTTTCTAAAGATTTAGTGTAATAGGCCTCCTTTGAAGAATTTATTCCCGAGATCATGTCCTGTGACAGTGGATGTTCTTCTCTCAAGCGTTATTGTACTGGAAAAGGAGAAAGGATAG
Organism: Gekko japonicus; assembly: GCF_001447785.1. Taxonomy (NCBI): domain Eukaryota; kingdom Metazoa; phylum Chordata; class Lepidosauria; order Squamata; family Gekkonidae; genus Gekko; species Gekko japonicus. The sequence continues at coordinate 21,564 of NW_015168845.1, forward strand.
AATTATCTATCATCCTCTGTGAGGACGAGACTTAAATATATGGCCTCACCAAAAGCATGTTGAAAAGGCACTGTGATGCTAAACCAGAAAGCAATCCAAGTATGCATCCCGTGAAACCTTGCTGGAAATTAAAGGAAGCCTTGCAGCTAAGTTGCCAGTGTGTAGCCCCTTTTAGAAAGCCGTGAAAGTTTCACACAGACTTTAGGGGAGCCATTTCAAATTCCCAAAGATGGCTCAGAATAAAACATAGTGCTGCAGCTGGAACCAGAACAAACTTATTTTCCCTGCGTGTGGTGCAAAGGAAATTATGTATACATAATGACCCCATGAAGCCCAGGGCTCTGTGTCAAATGAGGGGAAAAATGAGGAAGCATGCTTTTCAAAGGGACCTAAGGAAAAAACTTAATAAGATTTGCATACATAATGCACTTAGGTAACTGGAAATATTCCAGCTAAAGTTCTTACATGGAGGATTCCCACTGGCATGAGAGACAGAGCAATCCTTTCACCTTGTTGCATATGTACATTTCCCCCACAGACTTAGCATCCAGTATTTGAGTACCTCCCCTTTGCCTTAATACAGTTGTTTCAGTGCATTGGCATAAACCTGTGTGTGATGTGCGCTTGGGGTACTCACAACTGTTTGTTGCCATCATTTCCTTTTCTGGAAAGCATCTTTAAGAAGCCCTTTCTTTCCATAAAAACTTTGGCCTGCTGTTCCCTTCACATACTGGTTCTTCTAGCACCCCATCTATCCCTCCAATATACCTTAATTCCATAACAGACAGACTAGAGATTAGGGATGTGCATTCGGTTCGTCCGAACCGAATGCACCCCCGAAAACGGCCCATTCGGACCCCTTTCGGGTAGCTGCAGGCTGATTCAGATTCTCTGATCTGAATCGGCTTGCTGCCGAATTGCCGCCGAATTTTGGGAGCATTTCGGCCCCATTATATCCTATGGGCCATTGAAGTCAATGGCAAAAACATAGGGTATATTCTGGGGGCTGAAGAGAAGGGGGTTTGAGGGAGAGGCTCCAAACCCAAGGTGCGCGTGTGGAGCCCCCCCCCGAGATACTAACCAAGTTTGAAGAACATTGGACCAGGGGGTTTAATTCTACGGGCCCCCAAACGGCTTGCCCCTATCCCTTCCATTGTTCTCTATGGTGGGGAAAAAGTAACTTCACTTCATTGAATTGTGATCACTTCAATGTATTGTTAGAACATTTGTTTGCAATATCACAATAACAACCTTTTTTAAAAGTAGATTCAGGTGGGTTGGTCTGAAGCAGCAGAACAAAGTTTGAGTCCAGTGGGCATCTTTAAGACCAACAAATTTTAATTCTGGGTATAAGCTTTTGTGTGCATGCACACTTCTTCAGATACATTGAAATGGAAGTTGCCAGTACATATATATAGGTAGAGTGTGACCAGCAAGTTAGCATACAGCAGATTAAAGTTGTTTGATTGATGCAAGGAGCGAAATGGAATAACAAGTTTAGTTTATATGGTCACCATATGTTTTGGTTTAATTTTTGGGGGAAACATACTGAAGGAAATAAATGTATTGAAATAGGAGATTGGCATTAAATACCCCTATCTATAATAGGGGATAAAAATGGATCCTTCCAATTATAGGCCAATTAGTCTACTTCCTGTATTGAACAAAATGTATGCTGCCATTTAAACAAATAAATTTAAAGAATGGAAGGAAGAATACAAAATAATTTGACAAGAGCAGTTTGGCTTTCAGAAAGACTGTAAATGCGTACAACATTTCTTGATCTTATTGACTGTCATCAATAAATATATTCAAACTAATAGAGAATCTACATTTGCTGCCTTTGTTGATCTTTGAGCAGCTTTTGATTTATAGGAAAAGTTGAATTCCACCTCTACCCCTAAGTGGCTATTGGCCTTCATTAAGAATTTATATACTGTGCATGTTCTACAGTTAAAAACCTTCAAAATGAATTTGTATCCTAGATCAATAAGTATCAACAGAATCTTTCCTTTTTTTCTTTTTGAAGTTGAAGATAAGTCCTTCCAGGATTATCCATCTGTAGGGGGTGGCATTTTTCTGTAGAAATAAAGTCAAATTTTTGTATTGTTTCCTCCGCTTTCTCACCTCAAACGGAACATCTTTTAAAACTTTCACTTCTTCTCCTTGGATTTTCAAGGTTATTCCATTAGTCTCCTTCAGTATCATATCTCTTGTTGACCTTTTAGAGAATGTCACAAATACTTCACCAGGCAGTTTATTTTTCTTGATAAATTCTGGATAGGTTTGGTGTACCATATCCAAGTTGCTTTGTAGAAATTCCGCTTTACAGCCTGCCACAGACCCTAAGGCTTCACTTAAAATCTCTTTTAAATTCTCATCTTTTTTTTCTGGAACACCTTGAAATCTCAGGACATATGCTGATCATTCCAGCTGAAATCGTAACAGGTGTTGTTTCTCTGAGGTCCTCTCTTTTTCCACTGCCTCCATTCTCTGGTTCGGCACATTTATCTTCTCATCAACCTTTTTCAGATTTTTAGTTGTCTTCTCTCTTGCATTGGTTTCTTTCAGTTCCTTTTGTAGAGCTTCAAAGTTATTGTTCAAGTTAGTCATCTGGTCCAGTAGAGGGTGCAATGCCGCAGTAATCATCTTAGTGATATCTGTGGTTACTTCCAGTCTGGGAGCCAGAGACGATGAGCTAGCAGTTCCTGAAGGAGGTTTCACTCCGGGCACTATTTTTTCACCCCAATGAGACATTGTTTACATTACAGGTAAACATTTTTACGGCTTCTGAAAGTTTTTTAAAGTACACATTTTTCTACTAGTCTGCACACTAGTCAGTTGAGTTAATGTTCTCCCATCAAGGCCACTGTTTTGCCCCTCGCTTTCTTTCTTTTTTTACTGCTCTTTCCGGGCTAGGGTAGCCTCCCCCCCCCCTTCGCTGTATTTGGGGCTACACTGTGGTTTTGTGGGTTGCATTTAAGCACTTGCGCGAATTGTCAGATAGTCACTCATGCTTTGCTCCTCGGCTTGCACCCATAAGTGGGAAAATTCTCTTAACGCCAGATCTCCTGCTCACTCGTTCCGGTATGCTTCTTTAATCCCATGGCTAGTCTTGCACCAGTGGGACCAGTCGGGGCAAAGGAAAGCCTCGATCCCTTGGCCATCGCCTCGGGAGAGGCTTCCCTCACGCCCCAGGCTATGAGCCCCCTCCGAGGGCTCTGGGGTGGCAGGGCCCCTCCCGTCTGGTGCAATTGTGGGCCGCTCTCATTGGAGCTATGATGGCGCCCACCTGCCAGCAAGATGCCAAAGCTGGAAGTTCTATGCTCTACCATCTTTACTGAAGCTAGTAACAGCTGATTCGTGGCTGGGAATGTGGCTTAGCCCAATTGATTTAAAGCTCACAATATTAAGCTTGAGCCTAAATCCTAGGGATTCACTGAAAAAATCTCTATTACAAAAACGATTATTTCAGAAAGATTGGGCTATACTAAAATTTAAAGCTGATCAGAAACGCTCCCCTATTGACTTCAGTTTATCTTATCAGAAAATGTTTGAACTGTCTAAACATTTCTTTTAACTAACTTCCAAAATACCATCACTCTTTCATCTTACTTAAATGTAATGTGTTACCTTCCACTGAGATGAACGGCTGTTTTAGTGGAATCCCCCCGGGAAATATTTTTGTATTTACTGTAAGGATGAAGTTGACTCAACTGCCCATATCCTTTTTAGCTGCCCCTGTTATAATTCACTTCACAACCAATATATTACTCCCTGGACTGACCACCTACAGAACATTTCTGAACGGCAGAAACTAAAGATTTTACTATCATGCAAGGTTAAAAAAATGCACATGTGATCTAGCCATATTTATCTGTGCATCTGCAAATTATCTATAAAACAATTGGACAAGTGGCTTGTAGGCTGTTAAGTTACAGGGAAAGGAAAGAATAGATTGATGGGCAGATGTACCCTTGTTAACTGTGGAATGCTGAGAGTAATTAACTGAGATCTCTGTCATGTACTACTTAGGCTTGACCCTGTAGCCCCCCAGGACACCCTCCCAGTCAACAGGAATGCTGGTGGTTAGAGGGCCTGGACCAGTGGCACAAAGGAGGTGAAGTGCCAGGGTGAACTGAGGGTGAGTCATTGCAGGATCCTGGCCAGTGTGCAAAGCTGCCTCAAGACCTCCAGCACCAGCTGGGCCCAGTTACCTCCCAGCCTACTTAGGCTGGGGCATGACAAAACAGCCTTGCTGGATTAACAAGCTTGGAAGGCTGCAACCCCTGCCTGCCCCAGACCATGATGCTCCAGTCCTTACCTGCTCCTGCAACCCACACCCTGCTCAGTGACCATCATGACTCTTGGGGGGACCAGATGAAGCCTGAGATCAGAACTGGGTGCTGGGGGACCGAAGGAGGGAATGTTGGAGACAGGAGGGTCAATAAAAGGTAGCTGGTGGGTGGGAAGGAGAAAAGGAATCAGGATATTACTCCCTGGACTGACCGCCTACAGAACATTTCTGAACGGCAGAAACAAAAGATTTTACTATCAGGCAAGGTTAAAAAAAATGCACATGTGATCTAGCCCTATTTCTCTGTGCATCTGCAAATTATCCATAAAACAATTGGACAAGTGGCTTGTAGGCTGTTAAGTTACAGGGAAAGGAAAGAATAGATTGATGGGCAGATGTACCCTTGTTAACTGTGGAATGCTGAGAGTAATTAACTGAGATCTCTGTCATGTACTACTTAGGCTTGACCCTGTAGCCCCCCAGGACACCCTCCCAGTCAACAGGAATGCTGGTGGTTAGAGGGCCTGGACCAGTGGCACAAAGGAGGTGAAGTGCCAGGGTGGCTCAGCAGAGCAGAACGGTGCACTGAGGGTGAGTCTTTGCAGGATCCTGGCCAGTGTGTAAAGCTGCCTCAAGACCTCCAGCACCACCTGGGCTCAGTTACCTCCCAGCCTACTTAGGCTGGGACATGACAAAACAGCCTTGCTGGATTAACCAGCTTGCAAGGCTGCAACCCCTGCCTGCCCCAGACCATGATGCTCCAGTCCTTACCTGCTCCTGCAACCTACACCCTGCTCAGTGACCATCGTGACTCTTGGGGAGACCAGATGAAGCCTGAGATCAGAACTGGCTGCTGGGGGACCGAAGGAGGGAATGCTGGAGACAGGAGGGTCAATAAAAGGTGGCTGGTGGGTGGGAAGGAGAAAAGGAAGCAGGGAATGGGGGGAAGCTATGGGGGCTGCCAGGG
>NW_015168845.1:26855-27820 GCF_001447785.1 Gekko japonicus
GGAAAGAGGAAGTAGTGGGGGAGGGGAAATGAGATGCTGTAATGGAAAACTTCATTTCAGAGCAAAGTTTACGTGCATAGGCAGCTGCTTGGAAGGTGGCCTGCAGCTGAGTGGTCACATGACCAGAGAGGCAGAAAGAGAGTGTGTGTGATGTAATGGTTTTGGAATCTTCAGTTTTGAACTGGAGGGAGAAAAAAACCATTGGAAAAGGTCGTTAACGGCTGACTGCTGACCAGAAGAGGAAGGGGAGAAAGGGTGCTCTCAGATGGAAAAGAGAGAGCGTGGACCCTGTGAGCGGCTGAGGAGTTTAATGCTAGAAACTCCTGGTGTATAACTCAGACACACATAGTGCTCCTCTATAAGCAATCCTGTTGGGGAAGGTTATACAGTCCGAGCTAGGGACCAACTGCAAGGGAAGCAGTTTAAGGAGATGCTAGACCGTGGGGGAGCCTTCAATAGAACAGAGATATAAAACATGTGTGGTGGACATGTGATAAAGCAAAAAACTTTTGGGCTGAGGTCCATACAGAGATGGAGAAAATTATGAAATGTAAATTTAAGAAAGAACCTGAAGTACTACTTCTGGGACTTAAAATGGAAGACTCCAACATTGCAAAATGGACTTTGATGTGGTTGTATAGATTCTGCCCCCCAGGCCAGTCCAGGGATGAGGGGAAAACTCTACACTGGCTCAATACATTACACAATAACCCAGAGAGATAAGCTCTCTGGATTTCAGAACAATAGCCACCAGACAGAACCTCCTCAGAGATGCACTTAATACTCAATGGTAGCGTGTAGACAGTTAGGCTGCAAGATTTAGGCTTGGGATTCAGTTACACATCAAAACAGACACTATTTATAAACAAGAATAAGGTTTATTCAGCACAGAGCCTTGCAGTTAGACTAATAAGGATTTCCAAAATAAGAAAGACTAGGGCAGTGTTTGCCTTAACTAAACATAA
>NW_015168845.1:28256-38051 GCF_001447785.1 Gekko japonicus
CCATCAAGTCTGGCTTTTCCACTAGGGGTGTGAAGGAATATGGCAGGGCTGTAAAGTTTCAGCCAAATGGGCAGGCCATATGGCTTCAATAGGAAATGTAACACAGCAGGGTATCAGCAAAACATTCCAGGGGAAGGCAGGGGTTTTTAGAAATCAATATTTCCATACAGTGGTATATGATTACAACTGCTAGAATGACTTATGCTCAATGCTGGAAACAGGAATGAACTCCCGAAATTTGGGAGTGGATAAAAAAGTTACTTTTTATGGTAGAAATGGATTAAATGACAAGAAAGCTTAAGAATCTGGAAGCAGAAGAATTCTTTGCAGATTGGAAAGACTTTAAAGAATACTTAGAGAAATATTGGGATGTAAAAAAACAACTTATTTTGCTTTGATAACTATTGAAAAAAGAATGATATTTAGAATAAGCTAAAATGTATAAGAACAATAGTTAAAAGATATGTTACCTGTAGAATTTGGTCAACGAGTAAGGGGAAAAGAGGGGATTACAAGATTTGGGCTGGAGGTTGGAGCACTGTGGGAAGTCAGAAGGGGTGGGTAATTAGGAGAAAAGGATATATGACAGTTGGTAAAGTGATGTGTGTTTGAATCATTAATATATCCTAATAAAATTGGGTTTAAAAAAAAACAGAGATATGAAAGATGGAGTGTGCAGGAAGGGTGTGGTCTGGAAGGAAACTAAAAGACCTAAGAGCAGTCCAAAGTTAAAAAGGAAAAAAAGAACAAAAGAAAGCCTGAACAACTGATTGACTCCCTGTATAGAGCCCTGTCCCCCGGTGTTATTTTAAATAAACTTGTATTGCTGTTTAAAGTGGAGAGTGTCATATACCTCTGTGTCAAAAAAAGTGGAGAGGGTCATATACCTCTGTGTCAAAAAGAGGGCGGACTGGCAGTAGGGAGGGGGGAAGTGTGCTGAGAGCCCCCTGCAGTTGCAGAGGCCCCTGCAACTTTTTGTGGGTCCCCTGCTTGTGCACTTCTTAATTGCTGGGATCAATGTGTGATGGTGTCTTTTTGCAAGGGGCCTGCCTTTTTTTGCATTTTGTCCAATGAATGAGATAAGCAAAGTGGCTGGCACCATATTATGATTTGTTCCTCAGCTTGGTCTTGCGGTGGCTGCTGGAGGGAACGAGCCTAAGCCTCAAGTAAGCCCCCTTTTATCCAGTGGAGCTCCCTCCCAGAAAAGTCTTCTTCTGACTGCTCAGAGGTAGAAGAAGAGAGATTGGATTCATACTCCGCCCTTCACTACCCAAAGGTGTCTCAGAGCGGCTTACAGACTCCTTTCTCTTCCCCTCCCCACAACAGACACCCTGTGAGGTGGGCGGGGCTGAGAGAGCTCTGACAGAAACGGCTCTTTTCAAGAGCAGCTCTGATCAGAGCTACGGCTTGCCCAAGGTCATCCAACCAGGTGCAAGTGGAGGAGTGGGGAATCAAACCCGGTTCTCCCAGATTTGTCCACACACTTAACCACTACACCAAACAGTGTAGCTGAACCAGCTAAGAAAGAGGCAGGTGTATCTCCTGGAAATCTTTGCATAGGCTGGAAGGTGGCAAGACAGTAGGATTGCTGGGTCCTTCCCGGCCACCGGAGGGGGATAGGGGGTAGGGTTGCCAAATTCAGGTCAAAAAACTCCTGAAGATTTGGGGGTGGAGCCTGGGGAGGACACAGGGACCTCAGTGGGGTACAGTGCCACAGAGTCCACCCTCCAAAGCATCCATTTTCTCCAGGGGAACTGATCTCTGTAGTCTGGATATGAGCTGTGATTCCAGAGGATCCCCAGCTCCCACCTGGAGGTTGGCATCCCTAAACTTACTGTGAGACCTCTTGTGTGCTGCTTCCTAATAAAGGAGTGCTTGGGTTTTAGAAGCTTTATGGATTCTTAATTGACGTGCTGAAAGCGCTGCACTGGTTGCCAATAGCGTACCGGGTTCGCTTCAAAGTGCTGGTTATTACCTTTAAAGCCCTATATGGTCAGGGACCAGCCTTCCTAAGGGACCGCCTTTAAATGTTCCCCCAAGGGCACTATGGTCAGGGAACCAAAACCTACTGGAAGTTCCAGGCCCCCGGTCCATCAGATTTACCATGACCAGGCACAGGGCGTTTTCGGTGGCGGCTCCTATCTGGTGGAATGAGCTCCCAGAGGAGATCAGGGCTCTGCGGGACCTAGCACAGTTCCGCAGAGCCTGCAAGACAGAGCTCTTCCACCAGGCTTTCAAATAGGAGCCGCCACCACCACCAGTGTACCACCAACGCACCAGTGTACCATCAACGCCCTGGAATTTTTGTATATAGGCATCAGGACATGGGCATGGTCTACCAACGCCCCATAATTTTGCATCATGGGCGAGAACGGGACGTTTAGGGGACGGCCATCTTGCTTTTAGAAAGTCTATTAATTGTGATGTACTTTTAATACTTTGTACTGTTTTTAATTGTTTTATTTAGCTACATGCCTTGTTAGCCGCCCTGAGCCTTTGGGGAGGGCGGGATAGAAATGTAAATAATAAATAAATAAATAAATAGAAATGTCCATCGGCATGTTTTCAGATATGTAAATTAGCTCTCTTACACTGGCTCTTTGTTGGTCTCTTGCTCTGAGTCTGAGTGTTGACGTAGTTTGCCTCTTCCATTACCCAAGGTCCCTGACCCCCTGCCGGAAGAGTGGGAGGGCTCAAACATGGGGGCAGCGGCCATGTTGGACGAGGGGGGGGGAATTGTGAAACTTTAATACTATATCAAATGTTTTTGAGGGAAAAGCCAGGAAGTGCTACCGAAGGGGGTTTTTTTAATTGAACCACCTCCTCTTTGTCAAGCACACTCATGATTTCAGTAGCAAAGAACCTCTAAATTCTCCTGCAGTCCTTGCAAGGCGGAGACAACACACCAAAGATATTAGGAGGAGGAAAAGCCGAGGGAGAGACTTTTGTGCGCTCCTTTCTAATTAGTGTGTGGCACAAAAGACGGGGGTTTTGCGGAACCTTGGAACTTCATTGCCAAGGGCAACGGATAGCTCTCCAAAGCGAAATAAGGACTCAATTTGAGAGAGTAACTCGAAAGTGTTATTACCTCAGACTTAAATTGATCAATGTATCCCCAAGGCCTTTCAATTCAGAGTCCATCACTACGCCTTTGTTTTTTGGTCTATTATTTCTCCAGCATTCTTTTTTCCAAGGGGTGTAGCAATTTCCAACCCATCAAGGCGAAATACTTTCTACCATCCTGTTTCTGTACTACACCTAAAGAAGCAACCACACTGAATAACCCCATTTGTACAGTCTCCATCACGGCCCCGGTACGAATATCTAAGTGGTCTGGAATCATCTGGTCTCTGTTCCTAGGATATGTTGCGGCAGAGTTCCCCAAGCTCTTGGAGCCTGCAGACATCTTTTGAATCTTGAGATAGTGTGATGGGCACAGACACAAAATGGCTGCCACAAATGGGTCTCGCTGGAGGCAGGGCCAGCAACAAAATGGCTACAGCAGTTTACCTTCAGTCCTTGTGTTGTAGTGGCAGCTGCTGCCAAAGCAACATTTTTTTTGCAAAAATCTACATGGCCAATCAGATTGCCCAATGGCCAATCAACAGCTTTGCTGGGCAAAAAACCCCTCTTTCTAAAAACACTTGGCAGGCACCAAGGGTGCTTTCACGTGCACTAAATAACGCACTTTCGATCCACTTTTGATGCACTTTGAAACTGGATTTTACTGTGTGAAATGGCAAAATCCACTTGCAAATGTTCGCTGAACTGGACTGACATTATGTTGTTCAGCATGTGTGAAAGTGCCCCAAGAAAAGTGTTAGCTGGTACTCAGGTCACACACACCATGTTGGGGATCTCTGTTTTTCCAGTAATCTGATCCATGGTTTTCCTTGCAGAATTTTCACTGTGGGGCATTAACACACTGCATGGGGTATGACCAGGGGTCATTTCCTGCAGGAGCGCACAGAAGCGGAGCTCCGGCAGTAAAGAGCCCAGGGGGTGGGCACATGCAACAAGCCCCACCCCCTACTCCCAGCAGCCAGAGCAAGAAGCAGCCAGGTAAGTTGCAGAGCCCGCCCGGCCCCCCAGTCCAAAACAGTCAAGTGGCACCTTTAAGACCACATTTTATTCAGGTACAAGCTCTCCCTCCTCTGCAAGGACAGATCTGCACATCCCGCCCCCCCGATAGCTAGCAATCCAAAACAGTCCAGTGGAGCCTGAGCGGTGGGTGTTGCCTTCTGACACACTTCCAGTGTTGTCAGGGGGTGTAGCATATGCAAATAAGCTATGCTAATGAGTTATGCTAATGAGCTCCTGCACCTCTTTTTCTATGAAATGACCCCTGGGAATGACTAGCCAGGGTTTCCAATGCCACACCACACGAAGCACGCCTTGATCAACAGCGTGGCACCTACATGCATGGGATGTTCTTCATGTGCCATCAGCATGGGAATTCTGTGGTACTACTGTCATTTCACCATCTGGAGGAACATTTTGGCAAATATCCATGGGAGGCTTCGAAGTACAAGGTTACAGATCTCATTAAAGATAAATGTGCAAATTCATTCTTGTGAATTGCCAAGAACGCTCCATCAGCACTGAAAGCATTTTTGCCCCCCAATCCGGAAGAAAAGACAGACACATTTGTTGGGTACTGAACGATGATTGTTTACATGGATGCTGAAAACTTAGAAAGGAAGATGGTCAGGATTTGAACTTCGCAGAATTACAGTGTTCATTTGAATGCAAACCAAGCCCCAACAGATGGTGTCCGTGTTTTTGTTCCAAATTTGAGTAGAATCTCATGGGAAACAGATTTGTGCCTACAGAGGATAGTTGGGGAGGTGTGTGTGTGTGTGTATCTGTCTTTGCTGGGAGTTGCGGTGGCTCAAGTGGTTAAGACACTGAACTGCAGGCTGTGGAAGGTCGGTAGTGCAGCAGTTCGAGACCGGAGAGGGGGCCACATGACGGAGTGAGCTCCCGTCTCTGGTTCCAGCTCCTGCCAACCTAGCAGTTCGAAAGCGAGAAATTGCAAGTAGTTAAATAGGTACCACTTTAGTGGGAAGGTAACAGCGTTCCGTGCACCTTGGTGTTTAGTCATGCCGGCCACATGACCGCGGAAACGTCTTCGGACAGCGCTGGCTCTTCGGCTTTGAAACGGAGATGAGCACCGCAACTCTGGAGTTGGATTCGACTGGCTTTCGAGCAAGGGAACCTTTTCCTTTACCTTTACCACCAAGATCAGCAGCACTAAGGGACGCAGACAGATACTTCACAAGGGGAACTCACAAACCGTGCAATCCTTTGCATACTTGCTTGAAAGTACAGTAGGGTTGCCAGGTCCCCAGGTTGGGAAACTCCTGGGGAGGACCAAGAACTTAGTGGGGCACAATCCCATAGAATCCAATCTCCAAAGCATCCTTTATCTCCAGGGGAACGGATCTGTGTAGTCTGGAGATGAGCTGTAATTCCAGGGGAACCCCAGGTCCCACCTCGAGGCTGGCCTCCCTACGGTACAGTGGTTCTTGCTTGTGGATATGCATGCATATGATTGCACTGCAATTGTAAAATGTTAATGTTTTCACCATTCTAAGTCAGTTGTCATCAGTGGGATCACAAAGGTTGTATCTCCGCGTAGGACTGCTGCAACTGCATACCTGGCAAACAACTAATAGGGAAGCAGTGGGGGATGAATTTACTTGTCCACCATCATTTTCCAGTCTTGTGCAAACAATTGGTCTGCATCCAAGGTGTCTCTTCAACGCAGGGAAGAGTTTTCCTCTGGTGGAAGATCATCAGAAGGGAATCCTTGGATCTAGCCCAATGTATGCAGATCAAATCACAGTGGAACCGTCTTGGGATGGTCTTTAGTCCACTTGGGAGGTGGCTTGGTCATTATCAATATTTACTTACAGGCAGTATTCAAATGCTCCAAACGTATGCAAGTCAAATTGTGCACGGCAGAGGAACTTCCATGGTAATTTCAGCGTAAAGCACTGCTTTAAATGCAACCCTGCTTAATATATAGCGGCTTCAACTGTTCCTTCAGGAAAGCTGCAATGTTATCTAGTTCATTAGAAATGAATAGTTCAGTGCGTTTGTGACTCAGCGGGCGCGAGCCTGCTGAGAGATCTCTCCTAACATAGGAGGCAGGGCCCCGAGCTACCAATTTGCACCACCACCCCCGTTTCCAAACGGCTAATCTTCTGCTTCGGAGCCATCTGTCTTTGGGTCAGTTTCCCGCAAGGTTAGACTTTGAGAGGCACTCTGATTAAGGAGGCTGATTTAAGGCCACCATTTGGATTGCTAATGGGCTAGCGTGGGACTCACAAAAAGGCAGCTGATATTCAGATGCGAAGGAATACTCCTGAAGTGCTGCGTCGGCACTCGGGAGATTCTGAAGGAGACCAACATACAGGCACTAGTCACTCCAGCTATTTACTCTGGCAAAAGCATAGAAGGGAAGCACTGCTGCTGTACACCTAAGTGTGCAAGATCACAATAAGGAGCTAGGACAAGCGTGGAATCGTAATATACCAAAGCCTTGATTATTTCGTAGAAACATAGAGGTCATTTAGTCAGTTTGGAGCCAGTTTGGTGTAGTGGTTAAGTGCGCGGACTCTAATCTGGGAGAACCGGGTTTGATTCCCCACTCCTCCACTTGCACCTGCTGATGTGACCTTGGGTCAGTCACAAGCTCTGGCACAGCTGTTCCTGAAAGAGCAGTTTGTGTCAGAGCTCTCTCAGCCCCACCCACCTCACAGGGTGTCTGTTGTGGGGAGGGGGAGGGAAAGGAGTTTGTAAGCCGCTCTGAGACTCCAAGTGAAGGGCGGGGTATAAATCCAATCTCTTCTCTTCTTCTTCTTCTTCTAACTCCCTGCACGATGCAGGAAACTCACAGCTACCTCCACTCCACTCCCCAAGTGACTCCTGCTCTATGCCCAGAGGAAGGCAAAATCCTCCAGGATCCCTGGGCCAATATGGCCTGGGGAAAATTGCTTCCAGACACCAAAGTGGTGATTGGCCTTAAGAAAGAGCAGGGTGCCGGCACATCCCTATCTGCCCTCCCTCTCATGAGCTGCCTAACTGTGTAATGAGTCATAAAATCGGCATTGCTGTCAGATGGCCATCTAGCCTCCACTTAAGAACCTCCAAAGAAGGAGATCCCACCACCTCCCAAGGAAGCCTGTTCCACTGAGGAACCACTCTAAAGTTCAGCTGGAAAGGAGTGGGTTGTCAGGATGGACGTGAAGGTTCTGTGACGAGTGGGGCGGGGCCACAGTTCCGTGGCAGAGCATCTGCTTGGCATATGGAAGGTCAGAGGTTCGACCCTGGCATGTCCAGTTAAAAGTATCAGGCAGTAGGTGATACGGAAGATCTCAGCCCAAGACTGAAGAACTATTGCTGGTCAGAAGGACAATACTGACCTGGACGAACCAGGAGTCTTGTAAACCGGCTTCCTGTGTTCATATGTCCCAATCTGTATAAGCCTGAAATAGTGAAAAGAAATAGTGCTTTTAATATCAGAGAAAAATTTAAAAATTCTATTTCATCAGCGTGTCTCTAGCAGATTGCATTGGTCTCTGATCGGCTATTTCCCTGCTTAAGAGGAGAGCGCCCAATGGAAACTCAGCTATTTCCCTGCTTAAGAGGAGAGCGCCCGATAATGGAAACTCGGTATGATTTAGTCAAGATCTCAGTATCTAGATTTTTCACATGGGCTTTGTCAGAGATGACCATTCCTGAGGGTTGTGGCGCCTGCTCAGGGGAAGAAGGCCTTTCATGCTGCACACTTTCCACCTATACCTACAGTGGGGCTTCTGAGGACGAGAGCGAGGCTGACTCTGAATCTTGGCTGGTCACCAGCTCTGTAGACGATTTGATCAGCCACTTTCTGTACCACTTGCTGAATTCTAAATTAGACAGGAACTGTTGTCTCCTCGCATTAAAAAAACAACTTCTTTCTGTCTTGCCCTTCAAAAACAGGTACTTCATTCGCAGGAATGATTTCTTTATTATGCAGAAGGGTTGCCACCCGTGTAATTAGCGCTGCTCAGATAAGACCGCGTTTTTGTCAAAAGCAACATGAACAGTGGTAAAAAACGGCATCATCCAATACGATCAGCTGCCTTTTCTGCTGTGGGATTTGAAGGGGGGAAAGGACGTTGAGGAGGCAGAGGAGGAGCTAGCAATCAATAGACTTATCGGCTGGTCCTGGGCAACATTCCCTCTAGGCTGTGGGGTCTTGTGAGCAAAAATTCTACTTTGTGAGCTACTGGCATTAAAGTTGTGAGCAAGCCATTTGATTCCTGCATAGATTAGTCTGCTCTGGAGCCATCCTTCCTGAGTGAAGACAAAAATGTGTGAGCCAGAGGCTAAAAAACTGTGAGCTAGCTCACACTAACTCAGCTTAGAGGGAACACTGGACTCCTGGGCAGCCTGGCGGCCTGGAAGTCCATTGAAGGCATGGAGGTCACTCTGCTTTGGATGTCACTGTTAATCTATCTGAGTGAACACCCTGATTCAGTAGAGGGGATCCACACTCCAAACAGGCTTCTGGGTATGCCTGTAAAGGTATCTGTACTGTGATGCTTACTGGAACTGTTCCCTTCCATTAAAGATGCTTGTCCCCATTTGTGATTACTAATATTTGCATGTCTGACCTGGATAGCCCGGGTGAGACTGATCTCATCAGATCTTGGAAGCTAAAGAGGTCAAGATTTGGTCAGGATTTGGACGGGAGACCACCAAGGAATGCCAGGGTTGTGACACAGAGGCAGGCAGTGGCAAATCACCTCTGAAAGTCTCTTGCCTTGAAAACCCTACGGGGTCACCATAAATTGGCTGTGACAATGACAAAAAAGTCATACTCCATGAGAATTAATATTTTTCATCTTGCTGATACTTAGGAAAGAATAGCTATCAGTACTCTGAACAGCGCAGTAAAGATGGAATTTTAACACCATTAGATTCAAGTCCAGTAGCATCTTAGAGACCAACAAAAGTTTCAGGGCATGAGTAAAGTATACTGACATAATGAGTAAATAATGGAATTAAGTTGAGAAGATATCCTACTGAAGAAGGAAGAAGGAAGAAGGAAGAAGGAAGAAGGAGGAAGAAGAAGAAGCAGCAGCCCAGAGCTGGAATACAGGTTGTTTGTTTGTTTGTTTTATAACCTGCTTTCCTTCCCAGTAGGGGAGTAAAGCTTACAATATCCTCCTCCAGTTGTCCATTTTATCCTCTCTGCAACAACCCAGGGAGGGAGGGTCAGCTGAGAGGGAGTGACCAGCCCAACCCAGGGTCACCCAGCAACTTTCCATGATTCAGACCTGCGGTCTCCCAGATCCCAGTCCAATACTCTAACCATTATACTATTGGCAGGGTTTAAATAGGCAATGGCAATGGCGAACCTCAACAGCATGATAAAAAGCAGAGACATCACCCTGCCAACAAAAGTCCGCATGGTCCAAGCAATGGTATTCCCAGTAGTCACATATGGCTGTGAGAGTTGGACTATAAGGAAGGCCGAGCGCCGAAGAATAGATTCTTTTGAACTATGGTGCTGGAGAAGACTCTTGAGAGTCCCTTGGACTGCAAGGAGATCAAATCAGTCAATCCTAAAAGAAATCAACCCTGACTGTTCCCTGGAAGGCCAGATAATGAAACTGAAGCTCAAATACTTTGGCCACCAAATGAGAAGGGAGCACTCACTGGAGAAGACCCTGATGCTGGGAAAGATTGAAGGTCAAAGAAGACGGAGACGGCAAAGGATGAGATGGTTAGACAGTGTCA
>NW_015168845.1:38534-39621 GCF_001447785.1 Gekko japonicus
ATCCTGTGGGACCTGAGGCCATTTGACTCATTACAGAGCAACAAATCTGCCCTTGCCAGTATGTACTCAGTCCTTCCAAGTTCTCTGACTGTATTGTGGATGCATCTTCAGACACCACCTGCTGTGCATGGAGGGGTCTTTTAGGTAAGAAATGTGTAAGAGGACCACATGATTCTTTTTAGTGTACTTTATTATGAATGTAAGGTTTATTATAGAATAGTAAATGACATACGAGGAGATGTTCCCTCTAAGTTGTGGAGTCTTGTGAGCAAATATTCTACTTTGTGAGCTGCTGGCATTAAAGTTGTGAGTGAGTGATTTGGATACTGCATAAATTAGCTTGCTCTGGAGCCCTCCTCCCTGAGCTAAGACAAAAATCTGTGAGCTGGAGGCTAAAAATCTGTGAGCTAGCTCACACTAACTCAGCTTAGGGGGAACACTGCAGGAGACCACACTTCCGTATGCGCACTCAAACCATCATGCTCATCTATTCATGGTAGGGCTGGCTGGACCTCCACATGAGTCTGTCCCCTTGTAATCTCTGAAGAAAGCTGGTCCTGGAGAAAGTCTTGTATTTCGAAGCAAGACAATTTAAATAAAATCAAGTGACATACGAGACAATTTCATATGAGGCAGAGAGAAAGTCCAAGAGAAATAGACACCAGGTATCCAAAAGCGTTCCATGCACCTTGGTGTTTAGTCATGCTGGCCACATGACCACGGAAACGTCTTCGGACAGCGCTGGCTCTTCGGCTTTGAAACGGAGATGAGCACCGCAACCCTAGAGTCGGATTCGACTCTGGCTTTCGCAAGGGGAAACCTTTACCTTTACCTTTATTCAACTGGAGCAGGAGGCATAGGAAATAACTGGTGCACGAACTGTCAGGTAAACCAAGCAGAATCCTCCACCTTGCTTCATATTCCATGAGCCTTATATAGAATCTCAAGGTCTTAGTCTTAAGAGACACCCCCCTTTTCAACTTGATAAAACCTGTGTAACTTGGGTTCACCATGTCCTGTCGGCCCCTGATACCTTCCGCTGCCATTTATTATTATTATTTTTAACAGCCCCAAAAGGGCTGAATTT
>NW_015168846.1:0-748 GCF_001447785.1 Gekko japonicus
TCGGTCTGTAAAAGGTTCACCATCACTGCCCTAGGCGCTGGTGTATGGCGTCCCCTGTTAGGGGAAAAGCACATTGGTTAGTTTATATTGCTGGACTTTAAAGAGGATACAGTGGGTGGAATACCTTAAAGAAAACATGCATCTGTTACTCACAGCCGGCCTGCATTTCAGCCCTCATTTCAGCCCGCATGGACTCCAGGAGCTCCACTATGTCTGCCATGGCCACCGGTGGCCGTTCTCCCCCTTTTGAAAATACAGAGGTGATCAATAGATACATGAACACAGGGAGCTTCTTTGGTGCATCCAATTCGCTTCCATCCTCTTAGAATGGAAGAGGTTCTCATGGTGCACAGGCTTGGGTAGTATCACCTGACACCCAGGGCCGCCTCGACCACTAGGCGAGCTAGGCACTCGCCTAGGGCGCGTTGGCCCTCAGGGGCACCAAACTGTGCCCCGCCCCCTGCGCCAAAGGGATGCGTCCGCGTGGCTGGCGGGCCACCAGAGAGCCCCACCCAGCCTTGCCTTCCCCAGCCAGCCGGCTGGCTGACGGGGGGCGATGCCGCTGTGCGCTGCGGCCGGAGCAGGCCCCTTTCGTAGGCAGAGGAAGAGAGCCGCTCCGAGGTGCCCTCCTCTCGCGACAGTCCCGTCCGCCGGGCCCCAGCAGGCAGGCAGGGCAGAGCAGGGGGGCCCCGCCCGCCTTCTCCTCTCTCCCCTCCAAGGCGGGGCAGGGCCGCCCGCAGCGCTTCTC
>NW_015168846.1:1573-11129 GCF_001447785.1 Gekko japonicus
TGCCCGGGGGGGGGGGGAAGCTTCGCCCACCTGCGGGGAGCTTGAGTCACGCAGCACCATGGCCAAGAGGTGCAGGGGGGAGCGGAGTCATCTCCATACTTGCGCCAGCTCTCTGCCGGGCCGGAAGGTGCTCAAGGGGCTCGGACGGGCTGGGGCTACTTGTCTCCAGACACCTTCAGCCTCGCCGGGGATGCGCAGACCCAGACCCCCACACACACACACACACCGCGCCACGGGGAAAGGACACCCAGAGCATGTCTCCAGGCCCCGCCGGGAGGTTGGCATCTGTGCTCGTCTAGAGCTCAGGACAACCTCGGGCCGGCCCTGCTGACACCTTAGGACCGAACCTGGAGCATTCAGCATGGACTGAACTGGCTGTCCTAGCCTGCCATGTCACCTTCCCCTCACTTGTGACGAAATGGGGACCCGCCCTCAGCGCTAGGAGACTGAGCAGCCGTTCTGTGGCTCAAAAGTCGCTGTTTTCACCTGCCCACGCTGCCTGGTGGGGCTATTTCCCTTCGTAATTTCCTGCCACTGCTCACTGAATCCACACCGCCTTCTTAGAGGGACAGTGAGATCCCTCTGGCTGATTCCCCAACCCGAAAAGGTGGGTACCACAATCAAAGTGGGTGCCACAATCTTTGGGCGCCCCCTGGAGAGTTCGCAACCCCTCTGATGTGGGACCATTTAGGTTCCCTGGCCTCCCTTTTGCCCCTGGTAACGTGCTGAGTAGGGAGAACCACGTGGTCAGGGCACATCAGGTCTTATAGCTTCAAAAAAAGGTTTATTTTAGCTATATACAGGTTTGGCACAGTGATGATCAAACACACTTCAACACAACTGGGCACAGCAAATAAACAGGATGAAATCACAACTCCTCTGTCCCTACAAACACCCCTCTCTACCTCTGGGGGGCTGTGGGCCTCAGGGTGGGATTTGCTTTCCCCCATCCTTGTTGTTGTTGAGAGACTCCAGCCCTCCTCAGGACTGGTCACCTGTACTGCTGATGGATGCTTACCAGGCGCTGCCGCTCCCTGCGCAGGCTCTTCCTCAGGCTGCCCTGGCTGCTCTTCCCCTTGTACATCTGCATGGAAGACCAATTCAGAGCAGTGAAGGGAGTAACCAGTATTATGTTCCCCAACCTGCTGAGCTCCATAGGCGTAATCTTCGTGGGGGCGGCGGGGCTCAGCCTCCCCCGGGAGCCACCCTTGCTCCTAGCAAAGCAATGCCTCTGGCCCAGCCCCAGCCCCCCCCCCCCCCCCCGGGAAATTGGAAAGTCTACACCCTTGCTCAGCCACAGGCACATCCTGTCCTGGAGGGAGGGGGGACTCTGCAGCTGCAGTCTCCTGCTCCTCTCCCTCCTCCCGCTGTGCCTGCTGCTGCGCCCTATCCTCCCTCCTTCCTCGACGGGCCGCTACAGAGGATTACAGAAGTGGTATATGCAAATGAATTGAACCACCAGTTATATTCTTGAGGAGGGACTACAACCACCTTATCGTTTCCAGCACCTTATAGTTCACTCCTTACAGGGGTTGCCATCTGGTTTTGGAAATTTTTCATCAATGTCATTTTAATTCCGGTGGGGTAGCTGGTCTGAGGCAGCAGAACAGATCTTGAGTCCACTGGGACCTTTCAGACCCACAGAGTTTTTGTTAAGGTAGAAGCTTTGGTGTGCATGCACACTTCACTGTACCTGAGGAAGTGTGCATGCACACAAAAGATTCTACCTTAACTAAAACTTTGTGGGTCTGAAAGGTCCCACTGGACTCAAGATTTGCACTGCACTTTTAATGTTTGTTTACTAATTTTACAAAAAATCTAGTCATGACCCACCTTGGGTTCTGAGATAATCAAGGGAAATGCAAGCATTTACATATATTCAATGGATGGACTCCCAGTGATGTCTCTGGTCTGCCCAGGTTCCAGCACCAATTCTCCAGCAGATTATCTCCCCCCCCCCCCACCTCCAAACTACATGGGATCAAGCGTTCCGGGGGGCCCCCTTAAGGCACCCTTGCATTTTAGGGAGTGAAACACATATTTTCCCAATGCAAGTTCAAGATGGGAGAAAGGACAGGAGATACATTCGGGGTGGGGGTGGGGCATACTTACAAGCATGTCTTCGATGAGACCAATGAGGGCGGTCTGCTTGTTGCCAAAGTTCTGACATCTGGGCGAAGAATGGTGGCCTGGATCTAGTAGGGGGGAAGCCCCTCCAGGCCTCTAGGGCACTGTAAAAGTCCCCCTTCACCCGTTTAAATTTAGAATGGCACTGCTCGGCAGTTCTGATGTACCCTCTGGCCTCCATTGACACAGAAACCCTGAAGAACAGTCTTATGTTCTCCAGGTGGGTGTTGTGCATGACGCTGGAGCCCAATCTTCCTGCGATGAGGATTTGGAGCATGGCCTCCACCTCCTCATCACTCCAGAAAGCGCCTCTTCGCCGGCGGGCTGCCATACTCCTACACATTGGGTTTTACTTTTTAAAAGCAACGTGGATGTTGTTACCACGTTTTTTTTGCTATCGCGGTGTTTCACTATGTCGACATAGCGCTCCTATTGGCCGTGCGTGGAACCGCGCGGTTTTACTGGAGGATTTAAAAATAGAAAGTGAAAGCTCGGGAACGCACGGTTGGAGAGCATCTCTTAAAAAGTGGACAGCCCGCTTTTTCAAGCCCCAAGTCTTTCCAGACTTGCAAACAGGATCCTCCTCTTGATGGCCAGCATTTAGGGATTGCCATGAAAGGCAACGAACATGAAATTGAACATGAAATCGATGCAACGAGCATGAAATCGATGCAACGAACATGAAATTGAGCCAACTTCAGAGAACGGCGGAAGACAGGAGGGCCTGGCGGGAGATGGTCCATGGGGTCGCGAAGAGTCGGACTCGACTGTGCGACTGAACAACAACATGAAAGGCAATACTTGGTGCAGCATGGGTGGGATTGGCAGTGCATAACACCGTGGGATCCCAGACCAGCCCGATCTCAGAGGCTTGGCAAGGTCAGGGCTGGTTAGTATTTTGATAGGAGAAGATCAGGGAAGTCCAGGGGTGCTGTGTAGAGGCAGGCAACGCCAAACCACCTCTGTCTGTTTCTTTCCTTGGAAAACCTACAGAGTCCCCCAGTAGTCACCTCAGCCAGTGTTCCCCTCTAAGCTGCGTTAGTGCGAGCTAGCTCACAGTTCTGTAAGCCTCTGGCTCACACGTTTTTGTCTTAGCTCAGGAAGGGATGGCTCCAGATCAAACTTAATTTATGCAGTAGCCCGATTGCTCGCTTGCAACTTTAATACCAGTAAACTCACAAAGCAGATTTTTTGCTCACAGGACTCCACAGCTTAGAGGGATCATTGCTTACAAGAGGGACTCCATTGTACTCCATTGAAACGCCTGTTCTCCCCAGGCTCATTCCCAATAACTACTGGAGTCTCCAACAAGGCCATTCTTGAGTGCTGCTGCCGCCACCATTAAAGAGCAGCAAGGAGAGAGAGAGACTAGGGAGGAGGCCCTGGCCCTCTTTGGCCCCAGAACTTCTGTTTGGCTCTTTGTTTGGAAGTAGCTACTTCCAGGGGGTGAACGTTTTCTGTGATACCTGCCGTTAGCCTAAGGGCACATCACTAGGAGGTGTGGCAACTAAGTGATTTGGAAACTTCAGCCGATTCAGAATGCGTTCTAGATGGGGCTCACTGCCGTGAAGCCCATCGTCATCTTATACTCTAATAGCAAAGTCGGGAAATCTTTGGATACTTGAATCCAGTGACTGGAGCTGTGAATTTGCAGACTGGTTTGCAGAAAAATGTGAAACCTAAATTTTAAAAAAATACACTGAGCAACTTAAAAAATCCAAAAATGATAAAAGGATTGCCTCTAACTTTAAGCAACAGATTCCCTCAGTGGCTGTTCCTAGGTAACTAGAGCAGTGATGGCGAACCTTTTAGAGATCGAGTGCCCAAACTGTGACCCAAAACCCACTTATTTATCGCAAAGTGCCAACACGGGAATTTAACCTGAATACTGAGGTTTTACTTTAGAAAAAACAACTCATACATTAACTTAAGATGATCCAAACAAAGTAAGGAAAGCAATCCCAAATGCTTTCATTTACTTAAAATTATTTGGCAGAGAATTCGACACTTTAATGATGGTCTGGGCAGAGATGGGGCGATAGCTCACATGCCCACAGAGAGAGCACTAAGTGCCACCTCTGGCACTTAGAGACTGCGTGAACAGTTCTGTAGCACCTCATCATGGCGTCTGATGGCTTCGCAGAGCTTGTCCCTGTCCTCCCTGCTCTCCTCCATCTCCTGTCTCCTCGCCTCCATTTGTTCAGCATGGTGGTTGTCCATTAGCTGAAGCTGAGCTGCACGCTGTCTCTCTGACTGTTCCATTAGTCTGTTAGCCACAACATACAGCCAATATGCACTGATGTGCTGCTCCGGTGCCACCTGGATGGTGTGAGGCTCGGATGGAGCTGAGTCAATGCGATGGGAGGGTCCTGCCTCTTCACTGTAAATGCTATTCGGCCCTGATGGGAAATAAAATATGACAGCAAGGTTATAATTCCTACTTGTGATTGTCCCTGGCAAGCAGTGTTCTGCAGCAACATAACAATGACTTATTTTGTTAGAATTATATTTCACCCTTTCCGCGAAGTTTGCAATATACCTGTCGTTAAAATCAGTTAGAATTCAAATGAAATAAAACTGCAATCAGCACCTTTTCTTGCAAGGAAGGGCAATTGAGAGTGCAAATTTCTTGCTGACATGTAGGATTAAATCAAGACTCACCAATGAAATCCTCCGCCACTGTTTCCTCTGCATCCTCCGGCTCCTCCAAGCGATCATCTATGAAAGTAACAAAATGCAAATGATTACACAACCAGCTATATACCAATGACAGTTTAATAGACAGAGGGTAAGTGATGTGTAGTGGGTTAAACGCGAGTAGAAACCACTGAGACCGATGTAGTGATCAGCATGGTTTACTGGACACAACAAAGACTAACGGCCGGCCGGCCAACTATATACACACCTGGGGACGCCCCCCTAGGTCCCGTTGGTGGGTTTAAATCTCCCACCACGGTCCTATTGGTCCCCAAGAGAAGAGACTAGGAGACTAGTCCCCATTGTTCTCCCAGAGTCAAGCTCTGGGGTATTCGCTGGCCCCTGGTGGCGGTCAGCAGACACAACATCCCTCCCCCCATAGTTCGGACCCCCCCCCCAGGTCACATAGTCCTTTAAGTATGACAGGGACTGTCGTTCTCTAGTGGACTGTCGGGGGAATGGTACTGGGACTTCCGGGGGCCCGTCCACTGTGCTGGGCTGCGCTGGTGGTGCAGACACCCCTGGCACAGACACGTCGGTTGTAGGGCCCTCCTCGGGAGCCGCCGGGGTGACTGGGGCAAAGTTCTGATGCTCTTCGGTGGGGAGGTCCTGTGCTGGGCCGTCTGGGGGGCTCACCTCTGGGTTTGCCTGTTGTTCAGGACCCTCCATGCTTGGGTGTTCTGGGAGCATGAACCGCTGGAGTTGGTCTATGTGCCTCCGCAGGACCTGTCCACATTCTGTTGACACGTCGTACATGACAGTGCCAGTGGGATGGATGATGCGGCCGGCGATCCATTTCGGGCCCCTTCCGAAGTTTCTGGTGAAGACGGGGTCCTCTGGGAAGAACCCACGAGGCGCCTCCCGCTGCTCTGAGGAGTTCCGTGGCTCGGGAGCCCGATCAGGGTGTAGGCAGTCCAGGAGGATTTTTGGTCTCCGACCCATGAGGAGTTCTGCTGGGCAGTGACCGCTTATGGGGTTTGGTGTTGTTCGTTGCACTAGGAGGAAATGGGCGATGCACTAGGAGAAATTCCCAGTCTCCCCCCATCAGGCGGCTTAACGCTTCCTTCGCCATCTGGACCATGAAAGTCCACTGACGGCACCCCCATCTGACACTTCTCTAGTTTAACTTTGAGTCTGGCATCCTGGAAACAGTGGAGGACAGTGCAGAGGCGGTCTGCAAAGTCGGCCGGTGTGGCAGCGGCCATCGCCCATTGTTCCGGAGCCTCCGTGCTTGGGTGTTCTGGGAGCATGCGCCGACTGAGTTGGTCTATGTGCTGCCGCAGGATCTGTCCACAGATGGGACGGATGATGCGGCCGGCAATCCATTCCGGGCCCCTTCCAAAGATTCTGGCAAAGACGGGGTCCTCAGGGAAGAACCCGCGAGGTGCCTTCCGCTGCTTTGCGGAGTTTTGTTGCTCGGGAGCCCGATCACGGTGTATGCGGTCCAGGAGGATTGTTGGTCTCCGACCCATGAGGAGTTCCGCTGGGCAGCGACCACTTACGAGGTTTGGCATTGTTCATTGTGCTAGGAGGAAATGGGTGATGCGAGATTCCCAGTCTCCCTCCATCAGGCGGCGTAACGCTTCCTTCGCCGTTCGGACCATGCGTTCCGCTTGGCCGTTCGTAGTGGGGTGGAACGGCGCCAACCTGATGTGTTTGATCAGGTTGTTGCTGAGAAACTGCTGGAATTCCTCTGACGCAAATGCCGTCCCGTTGTCCGAGATGATGGTGTCTGGCAGGCCATGGGTGGCGAAGATCTTCCGGAGGGTGCAGATGGTGGCCTTTGTGGATGTTGTGGAAACGGGGCTTATCTCCAACCACTTTGAGTAGGAATCCACAGTCACAAGGAATAACAGTCCCTGAAATGGTCCAGCAAAGTCTACGTGGAGCTGGGACCACGGTTTCGAGTGGATTCCCATGACGGACGGCACGCCCGGTGGGCTGGGTCAGATGGCTTGGCAGGTCGGGCAATGTTTCACCCACGCCTCTATCTCTGCATTGATGTGTGGCCACCAGACGTAGCTCCGGGCGAGGCCTTTCATCCTCACGATGCCCAGGTGCACTTCCTGAAGGGCCTGGAGAACCTTTTGTCAGAGTGCGCTGGGAACCACGACCCTGTCTCCCCACAGCAGGCAGCCTTTGTGCGCTGACAACTCCTCTTGACGGGTCATAAACGCTGTGAACTCGGGGCCCTTTATCTTCGCAGGCCACCCCCTCACCACCCAGTCCATCACCCGGGATATGATGGGGTCCCGGTCCGAGCGGTGGGCAATGTCCGCGGCCTGCAGCAGGGCATCCGGTAGGCCCTCCAGCTGGAGGACCCAGTGCACTGGGGCCGGATTTTCAACCACGTCTGGCAGGGGAAGGCAGCTAAGGGCGTCGGTGTGGCCCATAGCTTTCCCCGGGCAGTGTTGTAGCTGGTAATCATAGCCCGCAAGGAAAATGGACCACTGCAAGACCCGCGGGGAGAGGACCTGTGGCGTCCGGTGATCGGGCACGAAAAGGCTGAGCGAGGAGCGGGCGGTGGTCTGTGGCAATGGTGAACGGCTGGCAGTAGATGAAGTCGTGGAACTTCTTGACCCCGGCAACTATGGCTAGTCCCTCCCGATCTATCTGGGCATAGTTTCGCTCAACCGCAGATAGGGTGCATGAGTAATACACGACTGGGACCTCCTGCCCATCTGGGAGATGATGCGCCAGCACAGCACCGACACCGTAGGGTGAGGCGTTGCTAGCCAAAACTACCGGTGGTCCCTCATCGAAGTGGGCCAGGACCGAGTTGGAGATCAACAGATCTTTCACATTCCGGAACGCGGCAGCTTGGCGGGGCCCCCACACCCAGGGGGCCTGCTTGTCAAGTAAGTGATGGAGGGGCTCTGCTACCGCTGCCTTGTGGGGAAGAAAGGTGTGGTAGAAATTGAGAATCCCTAAAAACGTTTGCAGTTCTGTTTTAGACTTCGGTGACGGGGCCTCCACGATTGCCTTCACCTTGTCTTGGTGGGTGTAGGCCCTCTGCATCCACCGTGAGCCCCAGGAAGTCCACAGATGGCACCTCCAGCCGACAATTCTCTAGTTTAACTTTGAGTCCGGCGTCCTGGAAACGGCAGAGAACTGTGCGGAGGCGGTCCGTGAAGTCGGTCGGCGTGGCAGCGGCGATCATCACATCATTAAAAAAACGTGGTGACGCCTGGGATTCCTTTAAGAAGAGAATCCATCAGTTGTTGGAATAACCCCGGTGCCACATTCACCCCGAATTGCAGTCGCTTGACCCGGAATGCCCCCTGGTGGGTCACTATGGTTTGCGTCTCAGCAGTCGCCTCATCTACCGGCAACTGCTGGTACGCTTGGGCAAGGTCCAGTTTCCCGAAGATCTTTGCCCCCCCCAAGGTGGTCAGTACATGGCTAACCACAGGTACCGGATATGCGTGGCCCTGTAGCGCCTTATTCAGCGTACATTTGTAGTCCACGCAGATACGGACTGCCCCATCCGGCTTTTCTACCACTACTATAGGGGTCTCCCATGCCGCATGGGGGACTGGTTCCAGGACGCCTTGGGCTACTAGGCAGTCCAGTTCTGTGTCAATTTTAGGCTTCTTTAGGATGATTTTAGGAACTGTCCTGGCACGCATTCGGATAGGGGCCACCTTGGGGTCCAGATGCAGGGACACCAGGGGCCCCATATAGCAGCCCAGAGAGTAATCGAAAATGGCGGGAAACTCCCGGCATATCCCATGGAAATCCTGTGTTGTACATAGCTGAACTCCCTCGACCAAAATCCCCAGGGGCACAAACCAGGCACGACCCAGCAAGCTGACCAGGTCGCCCTCTACCACAATCAAGTCCAACTGGCTCTTGACTGTCCCGTATTGTACTTGAAAAGTCCCGGCCCCCTTATTCGGCACCCAGTTTCGCTGAAAGTCCATGAGTGTCACTTGCGATGGGCGCAAACGGGGTCCCCCCTTTGGGCATAAGCGTTTCAGCGTGGCCTCAGAGATGATTGGGGCCGATCTCCATAAGGCACGAGGACCCCTCGATTGTTACAGTGGCTAGGAATTTAGGGGTGGGTGACTTGCCGGGGAGTTGCAGTACCTTTTCCGTGGAGTGTATGAGGTGCTAGAGGTCCTCTGCCACTGCATCGTCCTCTAAGTGGGCTTCCACTCTGTGACGTGGTGGCTGGGTCCGGCTGGAGGCTTTGGAGTGACATGCCCAGGTGGTGTGGCCCATATGCCCGCAGTTCTGACAAACGGCGCCTCAAAACCTGCATGCTTTCCTGTCGTGCTGGTCACCGCAACTGGCACACACTAGAGCAGCTGTGCCGGGATGCTGGCGGGCGGAGCTCAGGTTTGCGGCTGGAGTGTGGCATGGTGCTTGCGTGCAGTGGACCTCTGCGCCATTGAGGTCTGCCGGCATGGTGATGGCGGCCTGGTGTGTGGTGGAGGCTGCTGGGTGGGACCTCTCCCACACGGTGGTGATGGCCGACGCTATGGTGACCGTCTCACCCTCCATTATGCGTCGCCGCAGCTTCTCCTCCCATAGACCTGTTGTGTCCACTGACTGCCACCGGAGGTCAGCACACATACCTGAGCTTCAGTCCTGGAAGACAATGGGGACTAGGATTCTAGTCCCTCCACAGGGGAACCAATGGGAGCCATGGCGGGGGATTCAAACCCACCAATGGTGACCAGGGGGCGTCCCCAGGTGTGTATATAGTTGGCCTGCCGGCCGTTTGTCG
>NW_015168846.1:15047-33101 GCF_001447785.1 Gekko japonicus
AGGACCCACCGTGGGGCAGCCAGACCCCAACAGCGGAGGTGGGGTCCCCAGAACCCGAACGGGAGACGGTTGAAGCCCCAGCTCCACCACAAGATTCCGCACCTGAGGTCAGAACCCAGGGGGCTCCAGCACAGGGCCCCAGACGATCAGCAAGGGTGCGACAGCCCCCAGCGTACCTGAAAGACTATGTCACCTAGGGGGGGTTCCGGACTATGGGGGGAGGGGTGTTGTGTCCACTGACCGCCACCGGAGGTCAGCGCACATACCTGAGCTTCAGTCCTGGAAGACAATGGGGACTAGGATTCTAGTCCCTCCACAGGGGAACCAATGGGAGCCATGGCGGGGGATTCAAACCCACCAATGGTGACCAGGGGGCGTCCCCAGGTGTGTATATAGTTGGCCTGCCGGCCGTTTGTCGGCATGTCTTGCTGTGTGCCTAATAAAGCGTGCTATGCACTACGTCGTGGTCTGTCGTCCATCCATGCGGCTACCCACTACATAACAAGACCAGTGACGAAACGGCCTCGCAGGGCCAGGTCCAAGTGTGCCTCGAATTTGCACTCGGATGCCAGGTGGCGGAGTTCACTAAGGAACTCCGCAGCAGTTTCGCGGCCTTGCTGACTCCACTGGTGGAAGACCATGTGTCACGTCATCTCTGAAGGCTTAGGTGTGTAGTGGTTCTGGACAGCCGAGACGATTTCGTCGAAGGTGCAGTCTTCGAGCTTCTTAGGGGAGAGGAGGTACTGGGCCAGTTCTACGATGGCGGGTCCACACGACCCGAGTAGGAGGCCCTTCTTCCTGGTCTCATCCGTCACCTGGTAGAAAATCAGGACTTGCTTCAGGCCGGTGATCCAGGCTCCCCATTGCTGTGGCCGGTTTGTATCGCAGGGCGGTACCAGCAAGGGCCATTGTGCTGGTTGGTTGCGGCTGCGGCTGGGAAGCAGTTTGCTCGTTGCTCATTGTTTGGAGGAGTGTAGGTAGCGGTGCGATGTCTTCCCTCACCGAGTCCCAACAGCCCGTCCGGATTGCTCAGCGGGATCCCATCCTCATCACATGTATGAGGTGTCCACAGAGTGCAGCCAAATCCTCCGGCGGCACATCGACCAGCTCAGGGTGCGATGTCTTCCCTCACCGAGTCCCAACAGCCCGTCCGGATTGCTCAGCGGGATCCCATCCTCATCGCCATTGATGTGTAGTGGGTTAAACGCGAGTAGAAACCACTGAGACCGATGTAGTGATCAGCATGGTTTACTGGACACAACAAAGACAAAGACTAACGGCTGGCTGGCCAACTATATACACACCTGGGGACGCCCCCCTAAGTCCCGTTGGTGGGTTTAAATCTCCCGCCATGGTCCTATTGGTTCCCAAGGGAAGAGACTAGGAGCCTAGCCCCCATTGTTCTCCCAGAGTCAAGCTCTGGGGTATTCGCTGGCCCCTGGTGGCGGTCAGCGGACACAACAGTAAGTGTTAACATTTTGTCCATTAGGTTTCTCAAAATGAACAACTGACAATGATGAGGGGGCAAGTAAATACATACACTGACTCTAGTGGCACCTTTAGGACCCACAAAGTTTATACCTATGCATAATCTTCTGTCTGTCCTGCATAGTCCTATAACTTGAAGCATGTCTGAATTCTGACATGCTGCCTTGCCTCCCATCAAATATTGTGGCAGTGCCTGTTGGCATAGGTGAATCGGTATAGTACAGACTTTTTTGGGCATTGGAGAGATACAGTGACCCAAACAGTTCCTGCCTTTCTATCA
This sequence comes from Gekko japonicus, assembly GCF_001447785.1. Classification (NCBI taxonomy): domain Eukaryota; kingdom Metazoa; phylum Chordata; class Lepidosauria; order Squamata; family Gekkonidae; genus Gekko; species Gekko japonicus. The sequence goes on from NW_015168846.1 coordinate 16,816, forward strand.
CTGCAAGAATATGGTTGGAGAAGAAAATGACATCCCTGTAAGGTAGGCAACACCCATAAACAAGGTCATTTTCATGAGCCCCCAATTCAGAATTCTTGCAAATCGTGCAAATCACAAAACTAGGGAAGCAGTAAGTGTCATTCCACCTCACTGAAAGGACCACCCAGCAATCAGGCAAGGAAAATCTGTACATGCATACTACAGTCATCTGTGCATCATCTTTGACAGTGACCTCCCCCCCCATCCCTTATATGCATCACTTACCAGCTCTGATGTCCTCCAGGTTCACCGTCTCCAGGCAGGAGAGGTCCTAGGAAACTCCTTCTTCTTGCACCTCATCCCGGAAGGTGATGGCAGTTGCAACCTCCCCCCTCGGCCTCAACAATCCTTCCCCTTTGAGGATATGATGTAGCTCCCTAAAATAGGGACATAAGATCCTTCTATTTCCAGGCCTGGAATTATTATCCAGGACCTGCCTGTATTTCATCCTCATTGTTTTAGTTTTATTGCGGCATTAAAGAGACTAGGAGCCTAGCCCCCATTGTTCTCCCAGAGTCAAGCTCTGGGGTATTCGCTGGCCCCTGGTGGCGGTCAGCGGACACAACAGTAAGTGTTAACATTTTGTCCATTAGGTTTCTCAAAATGAACAACTGACAATGATGAGGGGGCAAGTAAATACATACACTGACTCTAGTGGCACCTTTAGGACCCACAAAGTTTATACCTATGCATAATCTTCTGTCTGTCCTGCATAGTCCTATAACTTGAAGCATGTCTGAATTCTGACATGCTGCCTTGCCTCCCATCAAATATTGTGGCAGTGCCTGTTGGCATAGGTGAATCGGTATAGTACAGACTTTTTTGGGCATTGGAGAGATACAGTGACCCAAACAGTTCCTGCCTTTCTATCACTGCAAGAATATGGTTGGAGAAGAAAATGACATCCCTGTAAGGTAGGCAACACCCATAAACAAGGTCATTTTCATGAGCCCCCAATTCAGAATTCTTGCAAATCTTGCAAATCACAAAACTAGGGAAGCAGTAAGTGTCATTCCACCTCACTGAAAGGACCACCCAGCAATCAGGCAAGGAAAATCTGTACATGCATACTACAGTCATCTGTGCATCATCTTTGACAGTGACTTCCCCCCCCCATCCCTTATATGCATCACTTACCAGCTCTGATGTCCTCCAGGTTCACCGTCTCCAGGCAGGAGAGGTCCTGGGAAACTCCCTCTTCTGGCACCTCATCCCGGAAGGTGGTGGCAGTTGCAACCTTTCCTCTAGGCCTCAATGATCCTTCCCCTTTGAGGATCTGATGTAGCACACTAAAATAGGGACATGAGATCCTTTTATTTCCAGGCCTGGAATTATTATCCAGGACCTGCCTGTATCTCATCCTCATCGCCTTAGTTTTATTGCGTCATTCCTCCGCTGTTCTGCCATGGCCCCGTTTGGCCATTCCCACAGAAATATTTTAGAATACAGCACGATTTCTGTGGTTAAGCCTGAGAACCTCCTGTATCCTATCATTCCCCCCACAATACAAGGAGGTCACGAACCTCCTGCTCCTCCCAGGTAATGCACCTTCTCACACTCATCCTCCCTGTTGTTAATCAACCAAACCCCTCTCCCCAGACCAGCCTGCCACTCACCAGCTTCAACCCACAAAGATGAGGGGTTTGCCTCCTTGCCCTTTATACCTGGTCCAGCTCTGTGCCAGCCAGTCACTTCTTGGCCTGGATAGGTGAACATCAGGCTGGGTTAGCAATATCTGTCTCACCAATCGGTGATGCTCTGATCTCCCGCCTGAACCTGCTGTCCAATGGGGTACTTGTTTCCAGGTGGCAACCTGACAACCCTTCACCTTCTCCTGACTTGTCTTTGGGCATGGAAGGGTTAGCAACATCGCTCTCACCAATTGGTGATGCCCTGATGTCCCGCTGGAAGCCACTGTCCAATGGGGTAATTGTTTCCAGGGGGCAGATGTAGCCATCGCATGTATCCTAGTGGAGTCCAGGCATTCCGATGGGATAGCTATGGCGATAGTTTGAGGTTCCGTTATAGCGCTATAACGCTATAAAGCGACCGTTTTTTTAAAAAGCCGGAGATTGCCCGCGGGGGCAAAAAACAGCGGGGGGAAACTGCATCGGAACCGGGAGTGGAAACTGAGGAGTACTTGGAAGCGGTTGACAGGTAAAATGCTTCAGCCCCGTTTTCTAAATGGGACAGAAGCATTTGTGTCTGAAATTACAAATATATTCCGGAAGGGAACCGGTTCTCAAATGGTTCTGTCTGAAACGACAGACCAGAAACTGTTTGGGAACCGTTCCTCTTCCGGAATATATCGTCTGTCTGAAATTCCCCACTGATACATAAATGCAAGATTGGATCCTTATCATTTTACATGCTACGTTACAAGATATGGACGTTAATGCAGTCCTTGGCCAGAGTGTGAGGTTGGCATCAACGGGGAGGGAGTTTGATATAAAATTTAGAATGAAAAGCTCACCTTAATGCCCTCACAAACGTTGGCCATGATTATCCCTCGTGCTTTTTAGGATCTTATATTTGAGAGTGGATCCGGATTACATTTCCCATGAAATGACTGCAGCAAAACAGAATTTTTCCACCTCTTCCACTGTAGCCCACTGATCTCCCTGAAATGCTGTTCTGGGGGGGGGGGTGGCCCCTCAAGAACTGCATGAGGACCAAATCAGGGGTCTGCAGCAAGAAGGGGAAATAGTTGGATATTACACCTCCCTTTCTGTTTGCGGACAATTTAGCCTGGATCCAATCTATCAGTTTCTTGCAACTAGATATTGGGCTTTTTTTGCATTCTCATTTTACTCAGTGGTAAGTTCTTGTTTCATCTGGGGGGGTGGCTGTTCCCATGTATGTTTTGCTCATTCTAGTGGTCGATTCGATATTCCACAGGTTTATTTCCAGCGTATCTCCCTGCAGTTTAAATCGGCTGGAAATAAACCAGTGTGGTAGTGAATCAGCCACTAGAGGGAGCAAAAGATGTGTGGAACAGACCTCCCCCCCACACACTAAGAAACAGGAACTTACCAGCGAGTAAAATGAGAGTGTAAGGAAAAGTCCATGGTTTGGATGCCAAAATTTCTAGCCAAACTCATAACGCTGTTGTAAATTCAGATATCATGGTGGTCATCTTAGCCTGGACTCTGGACCATAGGATTGGCCTCCATATAACTACACTTATAACAAGGGAACAGAAGTGATCTGAAACTAGAAACATTGCCTGTCTAGCCTACACAGGAAATCTAATCACATGCTCTTCCCGCACATGCTCTTCCTTAATTCAGGGAAATATCTGCAAACCCATTTATTCGACTCACAACATCCAACTTTTCCTCCTGGGAGTGGAACTGGAAATTTATTTTACTTTTCAGGATTTGTTGGAAATTTATTGCTTAGGATTTTTTAGCTCTTAAAGTGAGTCTTTACCTAGACTCGACCAGCAACAGAACTCCTTTGGCATCTTCAGCCAGTTGATCTAAGAACTCGGAGAGTGTCCAGTACGTGGCTACAAAGGAAAACACCCCACTGACAACATGACCTTTCCCAGGAAAAGAAGAGCTCAGTATTTGTCCTACTTCAGAGGCACATTGCTTCACCCATAATTTTTTGGCAATGTCTTTTTCAGGTGGTGATTGAATCACAACTTTCAGCTCTTCAACGGGTTTCTTCATCTGCCTGGCCAACCGAGCTAGGGAGCCGTCATCCAACCCAAACTTCTTGTAGAAGCCAGTTATGGTCTTCACCATGCGATCAGCATCATAAGATACCTTAAGGTCTCCCAAGGGCATGGCATTGACAAAAGCAGACACCACAGATATTTTCAATGACTGTTTCTTCAGTGCGTCTTTCTTCTTCTGTATGACCTCAGGGGAGATGTGGGGAAGGCTGAGCAGGAAGGCCAGTCTCTTCAGGCTGGGCAGATCTTTCTCCAGAGTCTCCAGGAGGAGAGGGAAGTCATACTTGTCAGGATCCCAACAGGAAGTCAGGAAGATCTGAGGGTTGGAGGCTCTCAAGTGCTTCTCCAGATTCTTTTTGCAGTCATCCCTGATTTCTTGTAAGATCTGCTCTTCGCTGTATTTTTCAGGATTGGTCTTCTCTGCATTGCTCAAATCTTCATCCACTTTGGACCGGACGAAATAAAACTTCTTGCCCATGGCCTGGATCTCTCGAGCTAGGCGAACGTCGCAGGTTCGGAACCGCTTTGAGCATACAATGATGAAGAAGTCATAGCGGGAGAATTTCACCTGTTTAAGGTATGTTTCTGGAGGAAATCCTTGGGTTCCTATTCCTGGAAGGTCCCAGAAGATCACATTGGGGAGGTTAGGATGCTCATAAGAATCTGGCTTCTGCGTTGTCTCTCTTACTCCTACGGGAGCAGCACCCACATCACCAGGTCTCAACCGCCGGAAAGCATTGATGAAGGAAGATTTCCCAGCTCCTGTGTCTCCAGTGACAGCAATGGTGAGTTTAGTGTTTTCCCAAGCTTTTAGGTCTTCTGCTGCTTCAGAAACTATTTCATCCTCTCCTCCGTCTTCAAAAAACTCTATTACCTTGTTTATTAGATCGATACATTTTTCTGGATGTAAACTCATGAAGTTGTTTATCTGAGCTAAAAGATGTTGCATCATCTCTGCGAAACGTGATTTTCTGTGTGACATTTTTCCTAGAAAAGGGGAGGAAATAAACAGTTCTTTAGGATGGCCAAAAAAACCCCCTCAAATAACCAATTTGCTTTAAAATTATGGGATGGTTTTATGAAACAAAACCAACCAATCAAACAAAAACCCTTAAATTCTATGTCCATCCAAGGTTCATAGTTGGAAATCCAGATTTTTTAAAAAACTTAAATAATATGTAACTTTGCAATTTAATGTTTGCATTAGGGCTGAACTACATGTCATATTCTATGACTGAAGCTCCAGATGCATTATTTGATGCTAAAAATCATCTGCAAGAAGGCTTGATATGGGTTGGACCCACAACATGGTGGGAGAGATGGCTAAACCAACCGTTTCCTTAAATAGAAGTGACCGCCCCCCCCCCCCAAGCACAGTGAGGGGAAAAGACCAGCACTGAACCTGTCATTTTTTCCTTTGTTATGTATTGAGCCTGAACTGTCCTTGCAAAAGGACTGAGTTTAGGACGCATAGCAAAGGCTTGCTAGGATCTTTGAATGGACCAGTAAGGAGACAGGGATCCTAGAGAAAACCAATGAGGAAACAATGGAGTGTAAACAGACTATCGTTGGGAGTGGGGTGTGTTTTGGGTGTAACCTTTTCCAGGCATAAATATCAGGCTTTGGGGCCAGGGATTTCAGTCTTCTTTCTCTTGCTGAATCATTAATAAACTATGAGCTGATCACTTCTACGCGTCTGAACCCAGTATATTGCATCCCTACTAGGCTGTAAAGTAGTCCAGTGAGGATACATTTCAAAGGAGGGGGATTAACCCCACCCATCCCCAGCACCATGGCCCTGTTGGGGGAGGTTTTAGCCAGTCTCTTCTTTCTCTTGCTGAATCATTAATAAACTATGAGCTGATCACTTCTACGCGTCTGAACCCAGTATATTGCATCCCTACTAGGCTGTAAAGTAGTCCAGTGAGGATACATTTCAAAGGGGGGGGGATTAACCCCACCAATCCCCAGCACCATGGCCCTGTTGGGGGAGGTTTTAGCCAGTCTGTATAACCTCGCCCGGGAGACATTCCGGGAGAAATGGGAGATCAGAGAGCTTGTAATCAGCTCCTGGCCTTCTGACTGCACCCCCCGTACAATAACCGGCTCAGTTTTATCTACAGGCTCCTGTTTCAACAGTAACAATTTTGATTACCAGGACAATGCCTGCCTTTCCCACGGCAACAGCCCTCGGCCTCTCCTGATATTTTTGCGGGAAGAGAGAGCATGAGGAATTTCACATCGCCCTTTTTAACCCGTTTTGAAGCCGTTTTTAATCCCTCGTGGAGTAAACCGGTATAGGGCTGCCATTTCACACATGGCTTTCCCTTTCCAGTAAAGAGCTGGATTTGAAGCGATCTGCCATTTCAGACTGCACCACTTTTTCCCGCTTTTCCCCCGCCACGCAGGCGATCTCCAGCTTTTCTTTTAATGTTCGCTTTATATCGGTATAGCGCTATAGTGCTATAACAAAACACTCCAGGCATTCCAATGGGGTTGATATAATGCTGTTGTGTTATACCGTTACAGCTCTATAACGATATAAAGCAAAGGTTCCAACAAAAAAGCTGGAGATTGCCCGCGCAGGCAAAAAATGGCGGGGAAAAGCGCATTGGAACCGGGAGAGGGAACTGAAGACTACTTGGAAGCAGTTGACAGGTAAAACGCTTCAGCCCCATTTCCTAAATGGGACAGAAGCATTTGTGTGTGAAATTAAAAATATATTCCGGTAGGGAACTGGTTCTAAAATGGTTCTGTCTGAAATGACAGACCAGAAACCATTTGGGAACCATTCCTCTTCCGGATTATATCGTCTGTCTGAAATTCCTCCTTGTCTGCCGGCCCTTGCAATTTTGGAATTTTGAATGGAAGAGGGGTGGGGTAGAAAATTTTTTAATCAATAATATAGTTAGACTAAAAGTTTCAATTGTTAATCTGTTTTTGAAACGCCTTCTTTCCTGAGCGGAGGAACGAAGGATGGCCATGGGAACGCCCACAAGCCCGCAGTGGGACCCCTGTATTAAAGTCTGGATCCTGTGGTCTGCAAAAATGTCAACACCATGGCCCTCCTGGTTGCTCACTGCCCCAGGGAGGTCATTAGGCTATGTGGTTTTTCTGTCTCCGCAACTTTTGCAGGAATCCGCACTGCAACTTGCTAATGAATGCATTTAAAACGGTGAGCCCAGATTTTATTAGCTGCCAAATTTTGTTTATGATCCAGCTGCTCATTAGCAAGGGAGCGTGGGTTTTAACACCCAGCCACCTTTCCTCCATTGTTAGTGAAGGGGAGAGCACTGAAACTATGACAACTTATTGCATGCAACCTTAAGTTTTATAAATGGGGGTATAGGCATATCTGGGACTCCTAGTATTTTCTATATAAGGATTCTACCCCACCTCCAAACAGAGCTGCTAGGTGATAGTTCCCCTCTAGACTAGTGGCAGAAGCCATCTTGCTTGCTATTTCTACCTTCCTCTTTGTTTATGATGAAGAAGCACCTTTACTCCACTTAGTTAAACTGCTCCGCCCGGTGTGCCCCCACCCAGTAGTCACTGAAGACATATTTAACTCCTTAGTTACTGGAGTGTTTTTGTTCTGGGCTACATAACCTGTGAGAATGCAATGGAGGGATGGCAGTGTGAAATCTGCATTGCTACTTAGGAGACAAAGTTCACATGAAGCCTTTGATCTTGGTAAACTGAGTCCTTCCTTGTGAAGGAGCTCCATTCTACACCAGGTGGGGAGCTTATCCTCACATTCAGCTTATTCCTGATTTTCTTGGCAATCCATCTACTAGCGTTGGAATGGGTTTGGGCAGGGTTCTTCCACACATCTGCCCTTCCTCTGCATTTTCCCAGTTGTGGAATCAGTTATGTGGCTAGCAACATGCTTTCTTAAAAGATTGGAAGCTGGGAATTCAGAAAACCTGCTTGATCTATCATTATAATGGCATATCAATACGGTCATATTCTAGTGCCCTTTAAAAAAAAGGGACTTGTCTTCGAGGGGGGGAGAAGCAGCCAGCGAAAAACATCTGGAAGTGGGTAGCAATGGGAGGGACAAAGAACACTGAGAGAAATATTACGCACAAGGAAACAGGCGACTGGAAATCAGCTTCCAGAAATAAGATAGGGGTAAAAGTGCTCTTGAAAGGACTGGGGAAAAACAAAAACCCAAATTGAAAACTAAAAGCAAAAACAATCCATGCAGAAATCAGAGGGTAAACCAAAGCATTATGGGGCCAAAACCCATGAAAAAAGCCCATGTGGAAAAGCCCAGGACCGAGATACCATTCTAAATCAGCTAGCTGAACTTGGATGCAGGGGTCATTTTGTAGAAAAAGAGATGCAAGAGCTCATTAGCATAACTTATTAGCATAACTTATTTGCATATGCCACACCCCCTGACATCACTGGAAGTGTGTCAGAAGGCAACACCCACTGCTCAGGATCCACTGGACTGTTTTGGATTGCTAGCTATTCGTAGCTTTCCAGAGTGAGAAGTATGGAGCATTGTCAGCCTATTTCTAAGAAGGCTTTCAGCCAGATAGATATGAAATGCTGAAATGCACCCACTAATAGAGAGCTACCAGCCAACAATGTGAAATGGAGAGCAAATGGCCAGCCAATTTAAAGTAGGCCGGTTGCCACATAAAAATTTTGGACTGGCTGCTACGAATAGAAATTAAGTTATTGGCTTGCTCCTATTCTAGTATATGCAATTGAACTGAAAGTAAGTTTAAAATTATTCTAGTTAAAAGTGATAACAAAATTATTACATTCAGCTTCATGTTTGTTTCTACTCCTCAAAACTATGCTTTTTACAGGATAATTTACTAAGAAGAAAACACCTTCCAACTTTATAAGATTACTCATGAGGAAGATAGCTGAAATGAGTGTAAAAACCGGTGTACTCATCGAGAAAGAGAAAAGAGAAAAGGAATATGTTGGACTCTGTTGAGAAAATGAATAAGTTGGACTTTGTTTTACTGCAAAATGTCTACAGAATTTATTAAGTGTGTCATTGTCATTTTATCACAGTGGTTTCTTGTTTGTTGGCATGTATCTGCACACTGTGACCCCTTATATCTTTTTTGACTCAAGTAGGTAGGGGCACAGGGTGGTGGCAGGGCAGAGGCACAGGAGGAGGTCAAGTAGGCACAGGAGGCCGAGGCAGATCTCCTCACAGGCCTCGCAGGAGTAGCCGGAGCCCACCTTGCAGAGACGCCACACCAGGACCAGCATGAGGACGGGCAGAGCCTGGGCGGGCTGGGTGCCACGGTCCAGGCAGTGGCTGAGCAGCTCAAGGGCCAGCTCGCAGCAGCACTCCGCTGGGTTGGCCAGCAGGCCAGGAAAGGTGAGGGAGGGCTGCTGGGAGCAGGGGATGGGGCTTGCTGCATGTGCCTGCCCCCCTGGGCTCCTTACTGCCGGAGCTTCACTCCTGTGCGCTCCTGCAGGAAATGAGCCCTGCTTGGATGGATGGAGATGTAGGAAAGTGCATCCTGCTCTCATGGAAGCAAGATGGAGAAGAGAGACAGGGTGCGAGTTGGAAGGAAGGAAGACTCCCTGGAAGCAGTAATCTACATATTAAAGGGACAGCACCAAAGCAGTGGAAAGGAAGGATACACAGGGTTCCTGAAAGGAAGGATACACAGGGTTCCTGAAAGGAAGGATACACAGGGTTCCTGACCCTGCTTCTGTCAGGCGGATCTCAAATTTTCAGGTCCTTGAGGCAGAGAATGTTCGATATTGAAAAGCAAACTCTCTGTTCTGGACTCACCCCTTCCCCTCTGAAGTTTAACATAACTCCAAGAAATGTAGATTATAGCTGATTATTTTTTACAGCTCACTGCTCCATCACTAAGACGAGGTTTTATGCTAGCACGTTTTGACGCCCTACCGTCAGAGGTCCTTTACGGTAGATTTGCCAGTACCCCTTTATCTTTCCTTTTATCAGATCTCCGCCCTCACATTACTTTCTCAGTAGTGCGATTTCTCGCTATCACTATGAGGATAAGAGAATATAAGGTCAAAGCGTCGCCAGGTTGACTGTTTTATATTTACGAGTTTTTATATGCCTTTTCAAATGTGATCCACTTTGTATTTTACCTATGCCAATAAAGGTTGACTGACTGACTGATTGACTGAATTGTAGTCCCATCTTAATATGATAATAATCCCTTCACCAAGGAGACATATCCTGTCCGGCACTAGCTTTAGCTCAGCGCTTTCTAGGTATGATATCAACACACAGCCACTGAATAGACTTAAAGCATCTTATTGAACTCCACACGCATTCAGAAGATCATTTACTCATAATCAAGCTGATAGCTGGGTGGAAAGTTACATCTTGTGATCTAGGTCAATTCTATAGCCATGGGGAGAAAAGAGATGGGCTTCCCCTCTCCGTGCAGTAAGGGTTGATGGACAAAGAAACGCTCAGGCTCCACCCCAAAAATCTCCAGGTATTTCCCAACTCAGAGCTGGCAAGCCAGCTTTACACTTTTTGACTAAAGACACTTTAGGTTTCCTTTGCTCTTGCAGGGAAGCTACCCTACAACCATGAAAATACAGATCACCCTAGGAAAACCTCCATCTAGTAAGCGGCTTCGTCTGCTACAAAAGCATCTGAAAGTCCTATGGAACCGCAGCTTTTATCAGGACAGTTCCAAAAAATAAAAATTCAGTTTCCTAATTTTCACTGGGGCAGCAACTTTTGCTGGCCAGAGCTTCCTTTGCCAGATGGGCAAAGTGTTATCCTCTGTGGGCAACGAAAGGCAGAAAAGAAATTGGGGGGGGGGGGCGGACAAAAAAAAATGAAATCTCACTGGATGCCAATAATGCTGGAATAAAGAAGAAGAAGAAGAAGAAGAGAAGAGATTGAATTTATACCCCGCCCTTCACTTGGAGTCTCAGAGCGGCTTACAAACTCCTCTCCCTTCCCCTTCCCACAACAGACACCCTGTGAGGTAGGTGGGGCTGAGAGAACTCTTGACAGAAACTGCTCTTTTTCAAGGACAGCTGTGCCAGAGCTTGTGACTGAGCCAAGGTCACATCAGCAGGTGCAAGTGGAGGAGTGGGGAATCAAACCCGGTTCTCCCAGATTAGAGTCCGCGCACTTAACCACTACACCACTACACCAAACTGGCACCAAACTGACATAATAATGATTTAACCATACCCCTCACCCAGTTCTTTTCATTTTATTGAGTACTGGGCATTTCTAGCTAGGTCTACATGCAAAACCTCCCACAAATTGTGGCTTTTTAGCCACAGAAGGGTTTTTGATACGTATGTAGTTTTGTTCTTGTGTTTCTCATTGCCGACTGGTTAAGTTCATTTTTTTCCTGATACCCAACCAGACCACCTGTCTATCACCAACTTGGTACGTAGGGGCGACCTCCACATAACCCTCTGGTCTATCAGCCTAGGCCGCAAGTTAGTTCACTTTGATAAGCTATCGATCTTGTTGCTGCTTCGGGTGCCGCTAGCCTTCTGTTTATTGCTGACATAACAGAGAAGCTGATATGTCTCTGCTTCCTCCTGTACAGTAAGACTCCACCTGCACGCAACAAAGTCCCTGTGCTTCCTGGGGAACAGCACAAGGGGCTTTATATCACACGTTTGATAGGAAGTAGGGTTGCGAGACTTCAGGTGAGACCTGGCGTTCTCCCAGAATTACGCTGGTCTGGCTACAGATTTCAGTTCCCCCAGAGGAAAGGATAAGTCTTTATAGAATCGAATCCTCACTGAGCTCCCCCCCCCCTTCTTAAACCCTCCCCTCCCTAGGCATTGCTTGAGGCTTAATGTAGGCACAGTGAAGAATTCACTGTTCTCCTGTCTGGAGATTGGGAACTAAAATGGCCTTGCGTAATGAGAGCCCGAGATGGAATCTGTTGACTGCCTACTACGCAGTCAGTGGCCTTGGCGGAGATGGGAATGATAAGGGAGAGCGGCTGTTAGAAAACACATTCCAAAAGGATGCTTAAATGCTTGTAACTTTCCCTTACGTGAGGGAGGGGGGGAACTAGAAACTAGAAGCTTATAAATAAACACTGGGACGCCGAGAGGCTTCAGTCAATTCCTGCAGACTTGTGTCCTGTCTTCTTTGAACCCCGGCAAACTACAGCTTAACACTGGGCCCACTGCTGTTGTAAATCAGTTGCCATTTATACTCTATTTTGTCCTATAGATTCGTAGAATCATAGAGAGCCAGTTTGGTGTAGTGGTTAAGTGTGCGGACTCTAATCTGGGAGAACCGGGTTTGATTCCCCACTCCTCCACTTGCACCTGCTGATGTGACCTTGGGTCAGTCACAAGCTCTGGCACAGCTGTCCTTGAAAAAGAGCCGTTTGTGTCAGAGTTCTCTCAGCCCCACCCACCTCACAGGGTGTCTGTTGTGGGGAGGGGAAGGGAAAGGAGTTTGTAAGCCACTCTGAGACTCCAAGTGAAGGGCGGGGTATAAATCCAATCTCCTCCTCTTCTTCTTCTTCTTCTAGAATCACAGAGTTGGAAGGAGTCATGGAGGCCATCTAGTCCAACCCCCTGCTCAATGCAGGGTCAGCCTCGAGCACCCCTGTTTCCCTATATTTATTACCTTTGTTTTTATACTCCGGTGAACTGCTCTGAGCCCCCCCCCCTTGTGAGGAAGGGGTGGTACATAAATTGAAATAAATAAAATGAGTCTCCAGGAATTTCCCAAGCCAGAGTTGGCAACCTAGATGGGGCTTTTGCGCTCCCAGGTGGCACACCAGCTCTTTGCTGTTTGTGACCACAGCACACAAGGAGAAGTGGCTGTGTAGCCCTCCACCTCTGTGGTGTTTTGACCCCCTGAAACTGACCCAGGGTGGCTCTGTTGGCTCCACTGTGAAACTTACCTGTGTTTTCCCAGGGGCTGTTTGGCCTGAGGCAGGAGTCCCTTGAGGGATTTGGCCAAGGGCTCCCTTGAAGAGCTGGAGGATCAGAGGTGACCAGTCACTGGATCAAGGGTCTCGCCTTCCCTGCTCCCCCAGAAACTGCCTCTTATATATGCTGTGGAACCTGATAGGAGCCTGAAGTCATGCTCACAAGGAAAGAGAAAGCACATTTGCTTTCCAATCCAGAAAGTTATTCCAATGATTTGCTGACTGGACCCTGCCAGGGCGTCGGATGTCATTTCCAAAAAGTAGTCACAGTTCTTATCAGCCACTGGACTTTTCCTGCAAGGTTCCCAAGCAATCCTCCCTCTAAGCTGTGGAGTCCTATGAGCAAAAATTCTACTTTGTGAGCTACTGGCATTAAAGTTGTGAGCGAGCGATTTGTGATCAGGAGTAGAAGCCCACCCAACCCTTCTCCAGGTTTGCTCTACCTCCCAGCGAGCTCCTGCATTTGGTTTTGCCTCGTGGCAACCATTTTGGAGTGAGGCTCACCATCCAGGTTCAAAATTCCAAAGCTGTCCATAGGGTCAAAAGGGCTGGGAATCCTTGATGTAGTTGGGGTTGCCTGGCATTCAGTGGGAGGTTTAGGGCAGCCACAGTGTCACGTGAGAATTTTTAAAAAGAAAATATTTCACCCTATTGGCCTTATATACAGGAAGTGAGAAGGGATAGCTCTAGGAATCAGTATCATCTCTATGGTAAAACCATAGAACTAGCAACGGTTGCTAGAGCTACTTTTTGCAACTTCCTGCATAGACTTCTGAAAAGTACACAAGGCAGGGTTTCCCCCCTTACGTTTTTGCCTCCCACTGCTCAGAGTGGAGATGGATAATGGGACCCCACTTGGGGGGGGGGGCTTGATAGCCCTAGTTAGAACTGAGATGATGCTACAAAGTAATTTCCCCCAAGTCCTTTATACAAGACAGGTCAAGTTTAGTAGGGTGTCATGAGCTGTGATCATTGGTACATTAATAGAAACAGCCACCCTTGCTGTTGAATAAAGAAACATCTCAGTGGGACCTGGGGGTGGGGAATCCCCTGCCCCCCACCGGCAGCTTGGCAGGCCTAGCTGTAGAGGAGGCTGGCTGGAGTACGGGGTGCTGTCCAAAGTTCCCTCAATGCGTGGCAACCTGATGCGGCCTGCCCAATGCAGTGGCAACGGGTGGGAGTCTGAGAGGCAAAGACATGGGGGGAACCATAAGCCCAACAGTGTTATTTCACTTCCAGGAGAAACCCAGAAGTGACATCCCACCATTCTAGGAATTGCCCAGGACCTCTATGGTAAGCGACATGATGCTGCTGTGCCAACAGTGATTTTTTTTTTCCCATTCATTTTTTCCCCGCCAGTTGATGGAGCAGCAGCAGACAATGGGTTACCTGTGTGAGGTCTCTTGCCATAGCGAAAGCCCTAGGAGCCCTGGGGAAAGATGGTGTGCAGCTCTGCCTCGAAGCAGGAACACAACTGCGTGGCTCAGTGAGAGAGCCTCTGCTTGGCATGCAGAAGGCTGAAGTACCATCCCCGACATCTCCAGTTAAAAGAAACAGGTAGTAAGGCAAAGGTAAAGGTTCCCTTGCTCGAAAGCCAGTCGAATCCGACTCTAGGGTTGCGGTGCTCATCTCCGTTTCCAAGCCGAAGAGCCAGCACTGTCCGAAGACGTTTCCGTGGTCGTGTGGCCGGCATGACTAAACGCCAAGGCGCACGGAACGCTGTTCCCTTCCCACCGAAGTGGTCCGTATTTATCGACTTGCAATTTCTTGCTTTCGAACTGCTCGGTTGGCAGGCGCTGGAACTAGAGACGGGAGCTCACTCCGTCATGCGCAAACCCGGGTCTCGAACTGCTGAACCACTGACCTTCCACAGCCTGCAGTTCAGCGTCTTAACCACTTGAGCCACCGCAGTAGGTGATGTGAAATACCTCTAACCAGAGACCCTGGAGAGCTGCTGCTAGTTTGAGTAGATAATGGCTGACTTTGATGGACCCAGGGTCTGACTCAGTATGGGACAGCTTCATGAGTATTCATGTTTTCATGTGTCAGGCTGCACAGAAAGAGCCGGGGTACTGCACCTGATAGACTGTGGTTTAAAGTGTGTGAGCACTCGGCAAAAGAACAGTGACGGGGCAACAGAAGTTCCCTAATAATGGGACTAAACTGAACTTATTTCAGAACCCACTTAGGAGTTCTCCCTTCTGATAAAAGCTTGAAGTCTCGCACACACAGTGAAAGAGAAAGGGGAAATCACATTCCCAGCTGCTTTGTGTACTGGTACTTGTTTCAGCAGCAGCAGCAGCTGCTGCCACCACCCTGCTCCTTGGTCTCCCATCAAGGTGACTCCTGAACACGCCATTGATATATTTATACCTTTACAGTTTTTGTGTCTGCTCCCCGCTATGAGACTAATATGCACTTTACTGCTGGGATGAGCACTGGTCCAGTCCAGAGGGCGGAATTTTACCTGTGTAGGAGGTTAAAGGGAGGAAGAGAAAGATGAATGCTTCTTCAAAAGAGGGAGAGAAATTCTCCATTCAGCACGTGGCTTCTGGCCTGTGAGCCAAATGCCAAGGAGGAGATGGTCCGAGTATGTCAGAGTGATTCAGCACTGGCTTTTCCCTCCATTGTTATACCAAACCCACCTTAGAACAGAAATTCCCCTCTGCATTGCATGCGGCTTTCGCTTCCTTTGATCATTGGGTTTTAGGGTACCCTCTACAGACTGCATGCCACTTTCGCTTCCTTTGATCATCGGGTTTTATGGTACCTTCTGCATAGATTTATGGCCATTTAGGGGTGACTTTGCAGTCAGTACAGTGTTATCCCAGGGTATTGGGGTGTGGTTTTGAGCTGCACCTTTTGTATTCCAACGTGGGTTTGAACATAAGAACATAAGAGATGCCAATGTTGGATCAGGCCAAAGGCTCATCCAGTCCAACACCCTGTGTCACACAGTGGCCAAAAATACCAGGTGCCATCAGAAGGTCCACCAGTGGGGCCAGGACATTAGAAGCCCTCCCACTGTTGACCCCCCCCCAAGCACCAAGAAGACAGAGCATCACTTGCCCCAGAGCCCCTATCTATACCTTGTGGCTAATAGCCACTGATGGACCTCTGCTCCATATGCTTATCTAATTCCCTTTTGAAGCCGTCCATGCTTGTAGCCGCCACCACTTCCTGTGGCAGTGAATTCCATGTGTTAATCACTCTTTGGGTGAAGAAGGACTTCCTTTTATCCGTTCTAACCCGACCGATCAGCAGTTTCATGGAGTGCCCATGAGTTCTTGTATTGTGAGAAAGGGAGAAAAGTACCTCTTTCTCTACCTGCTCTATCCCATGCATAATCTTATAAACCTCAATCATGTCACCCCTCAGTTGTCATTTCTCCAAGCTAAAGAGCCCTAAGAGCTTTAACCTTTCCTCATAAGGAAAGTGTTCCAACCCTTTTATCATTCGAGTTGCCCTTTTCTGCACTTTTTCCAAAGCTATAATATCCTTTTTAAGGTGTGGTGACCAGAACTGCACACA
This sequence comes from Gekko japonicus, assembly GCF_001447785.1. Lineage (NCBI taxonomy): Eukaryota > Metazoa > Chordata > Lepidosauria > Squamata > Gekkonidae > Gekko > Gekko japonicus. The sequence goes on from NW_015168846.1 coordinate 32,971, forward strand.
GTATTCCAAATGAGATAGCACCATTGATTTATATAGGGGCATTATGATATTGGCTGATCTGTTTTCAATACCCTTCCTAATAATCCCCAGCATAGCATTGGCCTTTTTTATTGTAGTCACACACTGTCTCG
>NW_015168846.1:33613-39532 GCF_001447785.1 Gekko japonicus
CCTATCATCCTTCAGTACTCCTTTTACCCCTTGGTCATCCAAGGGCCCCACTGCCTCCCTGGCTGGTATCCTGCTTCTAATGTATTTGAAGAAAGTTTTTTTTGTCCCGGTCACACGGAGGGTTTTGGCCTGGGAGAGGGACAGATCAGGGCCGCAGCAAACAGGTGCGATGTCACTGCAACATCTGGGAAGTGGCACGCACCCATCCCCGATCCGTCCCTAACCCCAGAAACTCCACAGCAAAAACGAACCACTGACAGAGGTGGTCTTACCTGAACGGCCGAGGCAAGCGCAGCCGTGGGATTGCCGGCACGTCCTTCTGCCGGTGCATCCCCAGCTCCTGGCCGAACTGCGCATGCAGACGCATGTGCAGCCGGCTGCCTCAGTTTCTTGACCGTGGCTTCCTCCCCGGCATCTGATCGTGCCGGGGAGCAATGGTGCCGCAGCTCAGGGGATCCGTGTGATCCCACCGCGGCGTGTCTATTTTGATGCGGCTTCCAAAAGCCGCACTTTAGCCGCGTATTTCCCCCCCCCCCGGGTGGTAGGGGCTTTTGTTGGTTTTTACGTTTTTTGCTATATGCTCCTCATATTCCCTTTTTGCCTGCCTGACCACAGACTTGCATTTTATTTGCCATAGCCTGTGTTCCGTTTTATCAGCCTCACTATGATTAGCTTTCCACTGCTTAAAGAAATCCTTTTTACCCTTTACAGCTTCCATTACTTTGTTTGTTAACCATGCAGGCTTTTTTCTATAGCTATTTGTGCCTTTCCTAACCTACGGAATATATTTTTTCTGAGCTTCTAGGATCGTAGTCTTAAATAGTTTCCCTTTCTACTTTTCCCTTCAGTTTCCTCCCCACATGTCCCCTCATATCAGAGACATTACCCCTTTTAAAGTTAAAAGTGGTTGTGTCAGTCTTTTTGGCCAATTCCCTATTTATACAAATGTTGAACTCAATAACATTATGATCACTGTTCCCAAGCGGTGCAATCATTTTTACATCTCTCACTAGGTCTTGAGTGTTACTTAGGACCAAATCAAGGATCGCCTCTCCCCTGGTAGGTTCCGTGACCATCTGCTCCATAGCACAGTCATTTAGAGTGTCTAGAAACTCAATCTCTTTTTCTCAACTAGAACACATGTTGATCCAAAATGTGTGGGTAGTTAAAATCACCTATTACGACACAGTTTGTCTAGCTGCTATCTTTAATTCATTCATCATTTTATAATCCTCCTCTATCTTTTGATCTGGTGGGCGATAACAAACTTGGTCAAACAACGGAGGGAAAAGCCAATGCACATTGCTCCAGGGTATCTGAGGTGGCGGTCATACGAAGAATTAGCCACGCTACAGAGATGGAAGATAGGTGGATTTTCTGGGTGTGATTACAGCGCCATATCTGGGAAGCGTAGAGCTCCCGTGGTGAACCCAAGGCTTCCCGCCAAAGATGCGAGGTAAAAAACTAGTACCTCCAAGGTACTAGTTTCCGGAAACCGCGGGGCAAGGGCGGGCACCTGATCGTGTTTCCGGTGGTAGGTCGTAGCATCCGATGCCTGCCCATGTCCCATCGCTAAAAGGATTTTTTCCCCAAGTCTCCACGGGATGCGCACAAGCACCCAACAGCACATGCACACACTTCATTTAAAACAAACAACACAGCCCCCTCCTCTTTTCCGTACCCCCCACTCCTTGCTCGGCCTGCTTGAGAGGAACTCTCTTCACTAGGCAGCAGAGAGAGGGTGCAGGGGGGGCGTGGCGGGAGGGCGGCCCAGCTGAAGCTCCTCCTGGAGGGGACTGGACAGAGGACACAGTTTGCATTCCTCTGCAGCCCTGGAAGGGGTTAAACCCGCAGAGCCTTTTGCTAGAGAGGCCGCTTCTTTGCCGTGCCACAGGATTGTCCTGTGATCGGTACCTCCCCCCTAACCACGGGACCTTGACGGGACCTCGACGGGACGTCTGATTGAGCAGTCACGTGTTATTTGCCCCGGGGCAAACACCCCCCTTTCCCCCCCCCCCCGGCTATTTTCCTGCCCGTGTGACTGGGGTCTAAATGTGGCTTTGAGAGGCACCTTTTCCTCGAAGAGAACAATAAGCAGACAACTTGACACAGCTTCATTGATTTCTGTCAGTTCCCACGCCCCTATTTCCTCCTCTGTATTTATCACCTCGCCATGAATTACTTGGCTCAAGTGGCAAATGACCGCTGAGGCAAGTACTGACACAGGAAAATCTGCATACCAATGCAGGAGCGAATGCTGAAAACAAAATGGATGGCAAACTGACACTAGCCAATGCAGAAACCAAGATCAGCCTCAGATGCTCACCCCAATCAGGGAAGTCCAGCAAAAAATAAGAAAGATCATAATGAATCCACAGAATCCAGGGCTGCCTGCCCAATGCCAGCAAGTACTGGCTACTAGCAAGAGAGTCTGGGGCGGATGCAATGGATGGTGTGCGTTCTCATGTGTGGCCCACCCGATAAGAGGCTGAAGTTTAATGTTTGTCAGAGAGATACACTCAGCATTCTGGTGTGTGGCCCACCCAGCAACTTGGTGGGGTGATTTCCAGTAAGTAACGTGAGTTCTTGTCAGCCATGGCATTGTTCTTGTAGGGCTGCCAACATTCCCAGCACAAGCAGGCATTGCTGTGGATGAACATTCCAGATAAGTGACACTGTGTTTAATTGCAGATGGCCAGCCGTGTTGGTCTAAGGCAGCAGAACAAATTTAGAGTCCGGGGGCACCTTTAAGACCAACAAAGGTTTATTCTTTGTGTGCATGCACACTTTTTCAAATACAATGGAATGGGAGGTAAGGTTCAAATTTATAGACAGCCTGTACAGCAAATTAACATGTAACATGATGTAGATGCTTTAAGATATGCAAACTCAAAACTAAATAACAAGCTAAGGTTATAAGGTCAACTGTTGTTTTGATTTAATTAAGGGGGGGAAAGGAAAGCAAAGGAATAAATATGTCTGAATAGTGGATAAATGTGAAAAGGCATCTTTTCTAATTGTGGAAAGTAAACTGGGAATTACCATTCGTCTTCTCTCGGGCGTGGAGGTGACTTAACAACATTTCTTTCTTTCTTTTTTGAGGCTGGTGCAGTGGTATGTCAGCAAAACATGGGAAGGACTAGAGATCTCTTCAAGAAAATTGGAGAAATCAAGGGAGCGTTCCATGCAAAGCTGGCCATGATAAAGGACAAAAACGGTAGAGACCTAACAGAAGCAGAAGAGATTAGGAAAAGATGGCAAGAATACACAGAAGAACTATACAAGAAGGACATCGATGTCCTTGACAACCACGATGGTATAATCACTGACCTCGAGCCAGACATCCTGGAATGTGAAGTTGTGCATTTGGTGTGTGTAACTTGCAGGGGGTCCATTCTATATACTTTTGAACCTGTGTCTGACATGTCCCCCCAAAAAACACTTCCCTGACTTGACCTTAGTCCTGTTGGGTTCACAGTGCCACAGTGGCACTAGTTCTGCTGGGCACATTGCACTGGTTCTGCTGGGCTTGCAAAAATGCCTCCAACCTTCAGTTTCTACTGCAGAGATTCTCTGGGACTTCGATTCTGTTCTGCATGGCTTCTGTTGTCCTTGCTTTTTTGCTGTTTTTCCCTCCATAGGAGCACCTTCTTTGGGGGGCTGTAACTTGGACCCCATAAATCCAATCCTCATCAAACTTGGAGGGCAAGTAGAGGAGAGTCATCTGGAGATCTCTTGCATGTTTGGCATCTTTAATTTGCACAGGATCCATTCTATACAATCCTGACCCTCATGAACCTGTGCTTGTCATTTCCCCAGAAAATGCTTTCCTGGGGACACCTTCTTTGGGGGAGCCATAACTCGAACCCCATAAATTCAATCCTCACCAACCTTGGCATGTAGGTAGAGGAGGGTTAGCCGGATATCCCTTGTGAGTTTGGTGTCTCTATCATGCTGAGGGGTGTTCTACCATGTCACAAACCTCACAAATGAAACTGGTTTATTTGTGATGTTTCATGGTTCATGAAGCTGGCATACCATGAACCATACCACATTTTCCCAGTTCATGCCCATCACTACTCAACACCAGTTCTCTAGGTGAAATCCATCTGGTTGTCCTCATGAATTACCCCTGCATTGACCCATGTGGATCTATAAGAACCAGATCATCACTGAGACAGTACCCTAAGACCACAATTGTACCTTTAAAGATTGACTACCTCTTTCAATAGTCTTTCAGTAGTCATGTATGGCTGCGAGAGTTGGACTATAAGGAAGGCCGAGCGCCGAAGAATAGATTCTTTTGAACTATGGTGCTGGAGAAGACTCTTGAGAGTCCCTTGGACTGCAAGAAGATCAAATCAGTCAATCCTCAAAGAAATCAACCCTGACTGTTCTCTGGAAGGCCAGATAATGAAACTGAAGCTCAAATACTTTGGCCACCCAATGAGAAGGGAGCACTCACTGGAGAAGACCCTGATGCTGGGAAAGATTGAAGGTCAAAGAAGACGGGGACGGCAAAGGATGAGATGGTTAGACAGTATCATAGTGTCAGACTTTCCACAGCATCAACAAAGTACACACTTGTAGAAAGGTTTTACTTTATTTGAAGCTATAGGTGCATAGACAGGATCACTGTTCAGAATGAGGGGGGTGCAAAGAGCATGGCATGTTATAATACATTCAAACCACTGAGGCCCAATCGCGGGAGTTCCCGTGCGCGCCATCGGGCCCGAGAGCAGACGCTTCTAGGCAACATATGTTATCTCTTTCTCACAGAATTCCGTGAGAACCTCCAAGCAACTAACAAGCAGCAGCAACCACCTGTGGCCTTGAGAGATATAGGCGTTTCAGCAGCCAAGCAATTAAGCGCATCAACAGGTCTACATACGAAAGTGAAAGCAATCAAGCGCACACAGAAAAGAATAAAACAAAACATTGGCAGCTTGCTGACACATAGATGCAACGAACATGAAATTGAGCAAACTTCAGAGGACGGCAGAAGACAGGAAGGCCTGGCGTGGTCTGGTCCATGGGGTCGCGAAGAGTCAGACTCGACTGTGCGACTGAGCAACAACAACAACAACAAATTTTGAACCATCCAACAAAATTAATTTGTAATCCAACATTGTAAACAATGTAAAAAATATTCAGAGCTGAGAAAGGTGCTTATTCCCAATGAAATGGATATAGGGCAATATTCCAAAAACGTCCAAATAACAAATCCTTCTTCCATTCACTCTCCTCTTTTGAGTGACTTAATATCCAGGGAGTATTCCAATTAAAATAGCTCCATCTCTACACTCAGATTTCATGTAAGAGACAGTCTTGGGGGAGGGGTCATCTGCCAACCCCCCCCTCCCCTCCTGATTCTTTCAAGCAATGTAGCTAGAACCGCAATTAAGGAAAGGTCGAAAAAGGTTGTCTTAGGCAATAACACAGTTCAAAGCCGAGAAGCTACAAGCAGAATGAAAATTCCAGTCTAAGAGTCCATGCTGTTGTCTTCCGGAGCAGGTAGCTAACAGCCATAAATCATGGCGTCCGCTTATGCCGGAGCACAGGGTTCTCTTTAGAGCGTTCTGCTGCTACCAAGAGGAACGCTCCCAAAAAGGCACTCCCAAGCTTCAGAAACTCCCTACAACGGTCCCTTTAGGGTCTGGCAGTTTTCTAGACCCCCCCAAAGTGGCGCAATTCAGCACATCTTTGGAAGACCTATCCCGAGACACAGCTGAAAGCAGCACGGCAGACTGGAAATCCAATTTTAGCATTATTGCGGTGCTTTAGTATAACTCTTTGCCATAACCTTTTCAGTTTCAAATGTTTGCCTTTCCTTTGGTGCCAGTGCCCTCTGACCCATTCTGCACTCCCTTTGCCTGAGCCCCCTTTCCATACATACATGTGATATCACTTTAAAAAAAA
>NW_015168847.1:0-1380 GCF_001447785.1 Gekko japonicus
TGAAGACACATCTTGATGTATGTATGAATCTTAATGAATGTTTTGAACATATAGGCTTTTGGTATATTGTTTTAACATGAATATAACATTGTAACTGTATTTTATGGAAGGAGTATTGGTGTTTGGAGGAAGTTCTTTACGAAACGGAAGGTCTACTCTGGAGAATTTCGTCACATCATCTGAAAACATAAGATCTGTTTGAATTTGTATTAGCTTTGTAACTTCTTAGTAATCGATTGTTGAATTACAAATGTTGTTTGCACGCATTGCAGTTTCTACTTTCGTCTGTAATAACCTCCAGGTGGTGGCAGGAGATCTCCTGGGATTACAAGGGGTCTCCGGGCGACAGAGGTCAGTTCACCTGAACAAAGTGGACATGTGGACTGTATGGCATTAAACACCACTGAAGCGCCTCCCCTCCCTAAACCCCGCCCTCTTCAGGCTCTACCCCCCCCAAATCTCCCGCTATTTCCCAACCCAAAGCTGGCAACTCTAGAATGCTGAGAGAATTTGCCATTTTGCATCGCTCCCACACACTGACTCAATATAACTAGAAGAGAAAGAAGAGTTGGTTTTTATACCCCGCCCTTCACTACCTGAAGAAGTCTCAAAGTGGCTTACAATCGCCTTCCCTTCCTCTCTCTCCAGAACAGGCACCTTGCGAGGTAGGTGAGGCTGAGAGAGAGCTCTGAGAGAGCTGTGACTGACCCAAGGTCACCCACCTGGCTGCATGTGGAGGAATAGTGAATCCAGGGGTCATTTCCTGCAGGAGCGCACCAGAGCGGAACTCCGGCAGTAAGGAGCTCAGGGGGCGGCACATGCTACAAACCCTGCCCCCTGCTCCCAGCAGCCATCAGTCGGGCCACGAGGAGCAAGAAGCAGCCAGGTAAGTTGCAGAGCCTCCCTGGCCCGCCTTCAGGTACAAGCTCTCCCTCCTCTGTGAGGGCAGATCTGCGCCCCCCCCCAATTGCTAGCAATCCAAAACAGTCCAGTGGTACCTTTAAGACCAAGTTTTATTCAGGTACAAGCTCTCCCTCCTCTGTGAGGACAGATCTGCACGTCGCCCGCCCCCCCAATAGCTAGCAATCCAAAACAGTCCAGTGGAGCCTGAGCGGTGGGCGTTGCCTTCTGACACACTTCCAGTGATGTCAGGGGGTGTGGCATATGCAAATAAATTATGCTAATGAGTCCTGCTAATAAGCTCCTGCACCTCCTTTTCTACGAAATGACCCGAGTGAATCAAACCCGGATCTCCAGATTAGAGTCTGCTGCTCTTAACCAAACTACCCACTACAAGCCCAAGATCCCTAACCTGTCGTCATTTCGAACCAACAAGTTTATGTGACGTTCGTAGGGTTGCCAGCAACCAGCCAGAAGTCG
>NW_015168847.1:1982-8264 GCF_001447785.1 Gekko japonicus
CTGGTCCTACAAATACAAAAGACCCATTATGACAGTCATAGAGGGAGCACTCCTGTCTTTCTCAAGGTTGCCTAGTATTGACCTTGTTCAACAAAAGGAAAACTTCCTCACCACCAGCCCTGACCCTGCCAAGAAAATTAATCATGAGCTCTTTCTAAGCTCAGGACAGAGAGACATCAATCCACATACAGCTGAGCTCTCCAAGGACCTTGAAGAGCCAGTTTGGTGTAGTGGTTAAGTGTTCAGGACTCTAATCTGAGAGAACCGGGTTTGATTCCCCACTCCTCCACTTGCAGCTGCTGGATGACCTTGGGGAAGCCGTAGTTCTGTCAGAGCTGTTCTTGAAAGAGCAGTTCTCGAAGGAGCTCTCTCAGCCCCACCTACCTCACAGGGTGTCTGCTGTGAGGAGGGGAAGGGAAAGGAGTTCGTAAGCCGCTCTGAGACTCCGAGTGAAGGGCGGGGTGTAAATCCAAGGGGTGTAAATCCAATCTCTTCTCTTCCTCTTCTTCTCTTCTTGGCTTTGGCTGGCTTCCTATGCTGCAACCGCTTGGTTGATTTAAACTGTTATTTTGGAGGAAGACAGATTGTTCTTTTTGCCTCCCTGGTGAACTCAAGCGCCTTCCTTCAACCACATGTGTTTTCCGCCGTGTCTAACTGATTACTTTCTTTGATTCAAAAAATAATACTACTATGAATGCCAAAATGTATAAATCCTGCAAAGGGCAATCGCCGTCTGAGAAGAGGCACCTTGGAGCAGGGTTGCCAGGTCTAGGTTGGGAACTCCTGGAGGTTTGCGGATGGAGCCTGGGAAGGGCAGGGACCTCAGTGGGGTGAAATGCCATAGAGTCCACCCTCCAAAGCATCTCTTTCCTCTGAATCATAGAATCATAGAGTTGGAAGAGACCTCCAGGGTCATCTAGTCCAACCCCCTGCACAATGCAGGAAATTCACAAATACCTCCTCCCCATCCCCAGTGACCCTTGCTCCATGCCCAGAAAAAAAAGGGGGGGGGAACCAGTTCTCTGGGGGAACTGATCTCCATAGTCTGAAGATCCGTTGTGAACATGGGAGATCTCCAGGCCCAACCTGGAGGTGGGCAACCCTAAGACTGCCTGGGGTGTCTTGGGTTTTTAGGAGACAGCAAAGACTTTACTCTGCCTAAAAGCCGAGGAGGAGGAAAAAGAAGAAGAGGAGGAGGAGGAGGAGGAGGAGGAAGAAGAAGAGGAGGAGGAGGAGATTGGATTTATACCCCGCCCTTCACTACCCAAAGGAGGCTCAGAGCGGCTTACAAACTCCTTTCCCTTCCCTTCCCCACAACAGACACCCTGTGAGGTAGGCGGGGCTGAGAGAGCTCTGAGAGAAACTGCTCTTTCTCAAGAACAGCTCTTATCAGAACTACGGCTTGCCCAAGGTCACCCAGCTGGGCTCATCTTGGCACCCAGAAAGCCCCCCCCCCCCGGTTTCAATCGCAAGCTAAAAATTCTCAGACAGCAGAGATGGAAAAGACCTCTCTCTGCCTGAGACACCAGAGAGCGGCGGCCACTCGGGAGCTGACGGTTACCCAAGGCTACTGGCCAGACTGCCTGGCTTGCAGCAACGAGTGGGCGGAGTGTTGAGGGGTGGGGTGGCCCGACGACGATAGGTGCGAGGTGGGAAGTCCCAGGTGAGCGTGATGACCCCGGTAGTGGGCAGGGCCATCGCGGTGGCCCTGAGGACAGGGGGAGTGAGGAGCAGAAGGTAGCAGCTGGTGGTGACTGTGCCGCGGTTGGTGAATAACGGGGTGCCCCGGATGGCCAGACTGCAGCGTGGAACGTTGGCCTGCCGCCGGCTGGCAGGTGAGGTAGTCCTCCGGGCAGCAACACTCCAGGAACTTCTGCCAAGTTCTCCGCTTCAGGTGGAGCTTCCGGGAGAGCTTGAGCGAGATGGTGGCCTGGTACTCGTGGGACTTGAGCTTGGCGTAATAGTCGGAGAACTTGTTGTAGAGGATGGAGATGGGCATCCCGTTGAGGATGATACCGAAGGAGATGCACGCAAAGGCCACCATCCTGCCCAGCACCGTGTCCGGCACCGTGTCTCCATAGCCCACCGTGGAGAGGCTGACCTGAGAGGGGGGAAGGAGAAGGACAGAATGAGAGCTCCATCTGCTTACTCTTGTCTGGACCTAAAGGATACACCAGGAAGTCCCAACCTCGTTGAGCCTGGAGACATCTTTGGAATTCTGACACAGAGCAGTGGGTACAATCACAAAATGGCTGCCTCAGGAGGAGGAGCCACTCACCAAATGGCTGCCGTAGGAGGCAAAGCAAACCACAAAACGACAAGGAGGGGAGTTATAAATAGCCCTTAACAGCAGCTCTTCAACATTTCAGGCAGACGCTCTGCTTAACAGGATGCCTTTCAATGTGAGCAGCCAATCAGGAGTCCTGCTGTGCAAAAGTCCCACCTGGCCCTGCCCTTTTTCTAAAAAGCACTCGGCGGGCGCCAGGAAAGGCTTTGGCGGGTGACAGGGTGCCCACAGGCACATGTTGGGGACCCCTGGAATAAAATCTTCAGAATAAGTATTAAGAAGAGCCATACTAGATCAAACCAGGGTGGGACCATCTCATCCAGCATCCTCTTTCCAATGGGCAGGGCTTCTTTTGTAGAAAAAGCCCAGCAGGAACTCGTTAGCATAATAGGCCACACCCCACAGCAGGAACTCACTAGTATATTAGGCCACACCCCTGACAGCACAGCGCATTCGCATATTAGGCCACACCCCCATGCCTTCCCTTGGCTTGCCTGGGCACCCTGCAGCTGCGGGAAGCCCGGAAGGGAAGGTGTAAAGAAATATTGATTTCTAAATGTCTCCTGCATTCTCCTGTTCTGTCTTTTGGTAACAGGCTGTGCCTTACTTCCTGTTACAAGCCAAATGGTAGGCCCCATGGCCTCAATTGCATGCCATAAACCCACATTCCTTCACACGTTCATGCCAAAAGCCAGTCCTGATGGCTGGCTCACAGGCAAAAAGTCACGTCAGCAATGGAGAAGCTGGAGCTTGGGGCCATGTGACTGCAGGCATGGTTTCCAAACTTCCAGCCTATCCCCAGTTGTCCCCATGACAACCAACAAATTGGACACACCTATGTCCACTCCAATTGGCTGATGGCCACAGCTGATTGAGACTGAAATTGGACTATATCTGTTCAGACCCAATGAGAGAGACTCTCTCTGTCCCTTGTTCTGTTCGGCTCTTGCTTTCTTGGTTTCCTGTTGTTGCCTGTTATTGCACCTGGACATGTGCTCCCTGGAAGAGACAAAGGACTGCTTTGTGCCTTAGAGCACAGGGATTTCCCTTCAAAATCCCTTCGACTATTTGGACTGTAGATGTTCCTGACATGGTAACTATGAAGCATTATGTTTACTTAAGGCAAATCGCCTTAGGCTTTTTTATTTTGTAAACTTATAGTCTATTTTGCTACGCTCTGACTGAATAAACATTATTCTTGTTTCTAACTGGTCTTTGATGTTGTAACTGAGATTCCAAGTCTATTTTCCTGTGCCTGGCTGGCCACACGCTACCATTGAGCATTAAGTGTACATCTCTGGGAATGAGGTGCTAATGTGTTAAGCCCTAGATGCAAAAGGTTTGGAATCCCTCCCTTGGGGAAAAGCCGGGACCACTTAAAAAGGGATTCTGGTGGCATATTGTTCTGAATCCAGGGAGGGTAGCCTACCTTTCTGGGTTGATGTTTAATGTATTGAAAAAGTGTGGGCTTCCCCCCTCATTCTTGGACAGGCTTGGGGGCAGAATCCTATACAGAAGGGAAGGTAGTTTAAACTGCCTTCCCTTGGCTTCCCTGGGGACCCTGTGGCTGCAGGGAGCCCGGGCAAGCCGGCCCTTGGACAGGCCGAGGAAGGCACGGGGAGGCATTTAAATACCTCCCCGATCCTTCCAGGGCCCCCCTGGCCCGCTTGCCTCGGAGTCGCTGGGGGGGTCGCTCTCCAGGCCTTTCCTCTGTAGCCACGCATGTGCAGAGGTTTTGACTGTAGTGGGCGTGGCCAACTCTGAAGCCTGCCGGAACTCCATTCCTGTACGTTCCTGCCCAAAAATAGCCCTGCCAATGGGTACAAACCAGATGTTGTCCGGTAAAACCACATGTCAGAGCTTGAAGACAATGGCCATCCTCTGTCATTTGCACCTCAGCAACTGGCGAAAAAAGGGTAGACTGCCTCTGAACATGCAGATTCCAATTAACCACCATGGATAACCACCATGGATCGACTTCTCCACATCTTCCATGAATGTTGCCGATCTCCTTTTAATAAGTACCTTAGCAGAACGTGGTTGGATCAGGTCCAGAGGTCATTTCGGGGGGGGGGACGCAGGGGAACGCAGTTCCCCCGGGTGAGGTGCAGGGGGGCGGGGCACATGACGAAGCCCCGCCGCCTGCTTCCAGCCGCCCCGCTTCCGGCCCTCATTCAGCCAGGAGGAGGCAGGGTAATTTGCTCCCCCCCCGCCTCTCCCCACCCCTGCCTGCCTGGGGCCTTGGCGGGGTTTCCTCGCACTCCCGCTGGCCTTGCAGGTCCACCGCCGGGCCCCTGATGTCAGGGGGTGTGGCATATGCTAATGAGTTATGCTAATGAGTTCCCCTAGCTCTTTTTCTACGAAATGACCCCTGATCAGGTCCATGTAAGTGGCGCATCCTGTTAGGCTAGTGATCAACCCAAAACCTCCAGAAACTCCACTAGGACACCATCCTCTACCTGGGGTCCCTCATCCAACGTTAGTTCCTCCCAGGGCTTTTTTGGTAGAAAAAGCCCAGCAGGAACTCATTAGCATAATAGGCCACACCCAACAGCATAGAAATATTGATTTCTAAATGTCTCCTGCATTCTCCTGTTCTGTCTTTTGGTAACAGGCTGTGCCTTACTTCCTGTTACAAGCCAAATGGTAGGCCCCATGGCCTCAATTGCATGCCATAAACCCACATTCCTTCACACGTTCATGCCAAAAGCCAGTCCTGATGGCTGGCTCACAGGCAAAAAGTCACGTCAGCAATGGAGAACCTGGAGCTTGGGGCCATGTGACTGCAGGCGTGGTTTCCAAACTTCCAGCCTATCCCCAGTTGTCCCCATGACAACCAACAAATTGGACACACCTATGTCCACTCCAATTGGCTGATGGCCACAGCTGATTGAGACTGAAATTGGACTATATCTGTTCAGACCCAATGAGAGAGACTCTCTCTGTCCCTTGTTCTGTTCGGCTCTTGCTTTCTTGGTTTCCTGTTGTTGCCTGTTATTGCACCTGGACATGTGCTCCCTGGAAGAGACAAAGGACTGCTTTGTGCCTTAGAGCACAGGGATTTCCCTAACCCTAACCCTATGTCATGGTCCACCCATGTCCCTTCCTGCACATGCAAAGCATCAGATAGGCACCAAAGGGGCTGGCTCTCCCCTCCAAGTCCATACCCAGACAGGGGATTCCTGCAACAATCTATTCCCCTTCCAAAACCACATGACACACATAGATATGCAATCAGGGGCGGATTAACCATGAAGCAGACTAAGCACGTGCTCAGGGCACCAGGGCCAAAGGGGGCACCACAAAGTGTGGAAAAGGATGAAAAGAAAAAAAAAACGAATGAAGATTTGTAGGTCTTCCTCACAACTGAAACGTGTAAAAAGTGTAAAAAAACCCAAATCAGTTATGCTTCAAGAAAGACTCAACTCACTGTGTATATTAACAACTGAAGCAGACATTCTGAGAGGTATTAATTTTGAGGATGTTATCAGTGATTTTGCGAAAATGAACTGTAGAAAAATGCCTTTCAGGTCATGAATATTGGCACTTTGATACATTTAACTTGTGGAATATTAAGACAGATGTTGTATTGCATTTTTGTAGAACTTTATGTAGCCCAAGCTTGGCTTAGTTTGTACAGTATTATTGTGTTATCCTAGGAATACATTTTTGTATTGCTGCAACCTGCATTGTATATCTGGTCAGACAGGTCAACAGCTAAAATGGACTGGGGGTCAGTGTGGAAAGGAGGGGGGCACCAAGATTGGTCAGTGCTTAGGGCAACGGTGAGCCTTTATTTATTTATTTCACTTTTACCCCGCCCTCCCCGCCAGGCGGGCTCAGTGTGGCTTCCAAAAACTGAAAAGCAGTATACATTTTACAATGATAGAATAAAATACATCATTTAAAAACATAGACAAGTCAATATAAAACATTCATTCGATGGCGATAAAAATAAAGTGCAGTTTAGGGACACATTCAGCGGTGCCACCGCG
>NW_015168847.1:9019-13301 GCF_001447785.1 Gekko japonicus
GCATCCAGGAGCACTCCCAAACTCCTGACCCTCGGCGCTGGCACCAGCGGCGCCCCACTGAAGGCTGGGAGTGGGATCCCTACCCCCGTACTGCTCCGATTCAGGCACAGGACCTCTGTCTTCATCAAATTCAATTTCAATCGACTCAGTCTAAGCCATCCAGCCACGTCCTGCAACGCCCCTGTATGCAATATATGTAAGTATCCATTTGACTCCGTGGAGAATAAAGGTTGCAGCCCAGGTCCGAGCTCCGAAGGACCTGAGACCTAGTTCTGCCCTCAGATCGGGCAATGTTCTGGCTCGGGGGATGTAGATAAAGGGATAGTGACTTACCGCTGCCCACCACCAGGCGTTGGGGATGCTGGTGAAGTCAGTGCCCGGGACGTCATGTTCCACCGAATGCATCAGGGCGGAGAAGGTGAAGACGCCCATGGCGATGAAGAGAAGGAGGCAGCAGACTTGCTGGTAGCACTGCCGGATGGTGAAGCCGAAGGCCCGCAGGCCGGTGGAGTGGCGGGCCAGCTTGAGGATGCGGAAGATGCGCATCAGCTTGATCAGCTTGAGGACCTTCCCCAGCTTGCCCATGCTGCGCATCTTGTGCAGCTCCTCGTGGTACTCCCCCTCCCCCTCGCCCAGGTTCTCGAAGAGGAGCTGGATGTAGAAGGGCATGATGGCCACTATGTCGATGGCGCTGAACGCCGCCCGCAGGAACTGCTGGAAAGTGGCGGTGGAAATGACGCGCATGAGGTACTCCAAGGTGAAGAAGATGGCGCAGGTGGCCTCCAGCTGCTCCAAGCAGTTCTTGCTGGCCTTGTGCTGCATCTCCTCGACGGTGCTCAGCGTCATCCCGACGATGGAGATGAGGACAAAGAAGCTGGACATGACGGCGATGATCTTGGCCGGGATGGAGGAGTAGGGGTTCTCGATCAGGTTCCAGACGGTCTTGCGGAAATGGCCCATACATTTGCCGTCAAAGTGCTCCCCCTTTTTCACCGGCTCCAGCTCTGCTTCCAGCTCCCGCTGGACTTTAAGGTATTCGGCCAGCTCGTCCTGTTTCTCCTCGAAGAGGATTCGGCAGCACCTCTGGGTGTACTTGATGTGGATGCCCCAGTACTCGATCTCATCGACAAAGTTGGCCGGACACAGCTCGTCCTTGATCCACATCACGCCGCTGCGGTAGAAGTGGAAGACATAGTGGAACATGAGCGGGTCGCGGTCGAAGAAGTATTCGTTCTTCAGCACCGAATAGTCGTCGCAAAGTTCCAGCTTCTTCCTGGGGTCCTTGGAGATGGCCAGCTGGCCGATCCTCGTCTTTGGGTACTTAGCAGCCACCTTACAGGCGATCTGGAAACATTTCCCCCCGACGTTGAGGTTGAGGACAAAGCGGTTCCGCTGGGACGGGACGTTGTTCCTGTCCTGCTTCCTATTGTCTAGGTCGGTCATCGAGCCCCATTTCTTCACCAGGTTCTCCTGTGCGAAGGGGATATACTCGTCCTCGTTCTTGGGGGCCTGGCAACACTTGCGGCACTCCCCGATTTTCAAGTTGGCTGAGAGACTAAAGCGCCTCTTGGCGGCTTGCCTCATTGTACCTAGTGCCGCCTTGCCCAACAGCTCCCCTGCTACTGCTGCCGCCGGTTGTGCTGTGGGGTCCAGGAGAGTCTCTATTCTGTTCCCATAAGGCGTGCATCCATGGAAAAGAATTTCAGGGGCTCTCTAAAGGCCAGCAGGTGCCTGCCGAGTCACTTGCCCAATGCCTGAAAGTCAGCTTCTTCTCAAACTGAGCCATGGAACGTACAGTGGAGAGACTGGAAGCAACTGGACAGCAGCTTCTTAAAACGTTAATAAGATTATAGGGTTAACCTTTTCTCAAGGAGCTATTTCTGAAAGTACAGCCTTCATGTCTCTGACCTGCCCGCCTTTGGCCGTCAGCACACAAGCCCATAAACTGGGATGGGAGGAGAGAGAAAAAGAAGTATTTTGTATAGCGGGAGAACCCCAGGTAATTAAAAAAGGTTGTCCTGGGGGTACAGATCTCACAGCGTTTTATGAAGAGAAGAAGAGAGAGAAGAGATTGGATTTATACCCAGACCTTCCCTCGGAGTCTCAGAGTGGCTTACAATCTCCTTTCTCTTCCCTTCCCCGCAACAGACACCCTCTGAGGTAGGTGGAGCTGAGAGAGCTGTTCCAAGAACTGCTCTTGAGTGAACAGCCCTGAAAAAACTTGACTGACCCAAAGTCACACCAGCAGCTGCATGTAGAGGAGTGGGGAATCAAACCCGGTTCTCCCTGATTAGAGTCCATGCTCCTAACCACCACACCAAACAGTATCTCTGGGAACCCTACATACTTTCTCACTGACCTGATTCAGACCAGTAAGTTAATGTCACCATTGTAACCTACTTTGTACCTCTTTAAACATTTTATATTCTCCTATACATTTTATATTTTATATTATATTTTTAAAACAGATAAGTCTTTAGAAGGGAATTCCCTGGAAATATCAATGGCTATTTGGTGTAGTGGTTAAGTGTGCGGACTCTAATCTGGGAGAACCGGATTTGATTCCCCACTCCTCCACATGCACCTGCTGGATGACCTTGGGCAAGCCATAGCTGGCCACTATTGAAGAGAGGATTCTTAATGAGATGGCCCACCCTCCCTCTGATCCAGGGGGGCTCTTCCAATATTCCTAAAAGAACTGGGCTCACAATAGAAGAGGAGGAGGAGGAGATTGGATTTATACCCCGCCCTTCTCTACCCAAAGGTGTCTCAGAGTGCCTTACAATCTCCTTTCCCTTCCCCTCCCCACAACAGACACCCTGTGAGGTAGGTGGGGCTGGGAGAGCTCTTGACAGAAACTGCTCTTTTCAAGAACAGCTGTGCCAGAACTATGGCTTGCCCAAGGTCATCCAGCAGCTGCAAGTGGAGGAGTGGGGAATCAAACCCGGTTCTCCCAGATGACAGTCCATGCACTTCACCACTACACCAAACTGGCTCTTTAAGTGTTCTAAAGAGGTCATGGAAAACCAAGAGGGTTTTTGTAGACAGTGGGGCTCTTCCAATATTCTTTCTTTTTTGTGTATTTGTGTATACGTGTGTGTATTTACTTGTGAGCCTGGAAGTCATGGTGACTTCTGGCGACCCCTAGTGGGGCTAGGACATCTCGGAGAGGTGGCTTGATGTTGTCCGCCTCCGTGTACTGGCCCTGGTATTCCTTGGAGGTCGCCCTTCCAAGTACTTGCCAGGGTCGGCCCTGCTTAGCTTCCGAGATCTGTCAAGATCGGTCCTTAAAGGCGCCACTGGACTGTTTTGGATTGCTAGCTATGCTGGTTCTCCCATATTAGAGTCCGCACACTTAACCACTACACCAAACTGGCTCACTGGGTGTGTGTCTCTGTAACTTACCTGGCTGCTTCTTGCTCCTCGTGGCCCGACTGAAGGCTGCTGGGAGCAGGGGGCAGGGCTTGTTGCATGTGCCCGCCCCCTGAGCTCCTCACTGCCGGAGCTCCGCTCCTGTGCGCTCCCGCAGGAAATGACCTTATTTAAAACTTTTAAATAAGTATGTATGACTGCATCTCTCATCCAGATTGGTCCTGGCATAGTTGAGAAGGCGTAGTAGTTGATTTGGTGTCTTCCCATCTCGACTTACCCAATTGCTTGCCATCCTTCGACCACATCAAATTTAGCCCCAGTCAGTCTTGGCCCCATTCTGACATTACCAAGAGATATGCGTGGCTATTTAGCATTGGCTGGGACCCCGGATGTGCTCCTGGAAAAGCCATGGCCAGACCCCACCGCCCCCTTTCGCAGCCGTGGGGCGGCTCCAGCAGGCGGCCATTGTCAGTCTTGTCACAGGCTGCGACTGAGTCCGGCTGAGAGATGCCAATATGGCTGAGATGACGATAGTGTCCAGATCATGTGAAGTGATGGTATCCGTCTTTGCTCTGCTCTGGTTAGACCTCACCTAGGCGATTGGGTTCAGTTTGGGGCACCACAATTTAAGAAGGATATAGACAAGCTGGAACGTGTCCAGAGGAGGGCAACGAAGGTGGTGAGGTGGTCTGGAGACCAAGTCCTATGAGGGAAGGTTGAAAGGAGCTGGGCATGTTTAGCCTGAAGAAGAGGAGATTGGATTTATACCCCGCCCTTCACTACCCAAAGGAGACTCAGAGCGGCTTACAAACCCCTTTCCCTTCCCCTCCCCACAACAGACACCCTGGGAGGTAAAAGAAGAAGAAGAGATTGGATTTATACCCCACCCTTCCCTACCCAAAGGAGTCTC
>NW_015168847.1:14902-18851 GCF_001447785.1 Gekko japonicus
CCCAGAGTCCCTATCTATACCTTGTGACTAATAGCCACTCATGGACCTCTGCTCCATATGCTTATCTAATTCCCTTTTGAAGCCATCCATACTTGTAGCCGCCACCACTTCCTGTGGCAGTGAGTTCCACGTGTTCATCACTCTTTGGGCGAAGTGCTTCCTTTTATCCGTTCTAACCCGACCGCTCAGCAATTTCATGCAGTGCCCACGAGTTCTTGTATTGTGAGAAAGGGACCACCACTTCCTGTGGCAGTGAGTTCCACGTGTTCATCACTCTTTGGGCGAAGTGCTTCCTTTTATCCGTTCTAACCCGACCGCTCAGCAATTTCATGCAGTGCCCACGAGTTCTTGTATTGTGAGAAAGGGAGAAAAGGCTTACTTTTTAAAGAAGAAAATGAAAAGCTGGGTAATCAGAGAACGATACACACATTGTTGTGCGCATGTGTGTCTAAAGCCCCATCAAGTCACAGCCGACTTGTAGCCACCCCAGAGGGTTTTCAAGGCGAGACGAACTGAGGAGGTTGGCCCTTGCCTGCCTCTACGTCACGACCCTGGACTTCCTCGGCGGTCTTCCATCCAAACACTAACCAAGGCCGACCCTGCTTAGCTTCCGAGCCATCCAGGTCAGGGTTGTTGCATTGTTGTAAGTAAAGGTAAAGGTTCCCCTGCTCAAAAGCCAGTCGAGTCCGACTCTAGGGTTGCGGTGCTCATCTCCATTTCCAAGCCGAAGAGCCAGCGCTGTCCGAAGACATTTCCATGGTCATGTGGCCGGCATGACTAAACACCAAGGCGCACAGAACGCTGTTACCTTCCCACCGAAGTGGTCCCTATTTATCTACTTGCAATTTCTTGCTTTCGAACTGCTAGGTTGGCAGGAGCTGGAACCAGAGACGGGAGCTCACTCTGTCATGCGGCACACTCGGGTCTCGAACTGCTGAACTACCGAGAGAGAGAGAGACGGGACCGAAGTTGTTCAGCACACGTTGGCTGAGGGACCTGCGGGGTGACCATAACCCCGTCTCCTGTCTAAAAAAAAAAAAAAAGCCTGGAAAAGTGGCACGGTGTGGGGAATGGCCAGTGCCAGGGTACTGGGGCAGGGAAACTTGACATGCAGAAGGACCGTTTCTGTCGAGCTGTATCCACAGCAGCCATGGGGAAACTACGCGTGCTGTCCCAGTGCGGGACAGCACCGAATGCTGCTTAATCAGATGGACGGCAGCTCTCTGGCAGAGAATGGTCCTTCCCGGCTCTAGGTAGTTTTGCGGCGCTGTGACAGTTTTCAGGCCGCTTGCATTCTTTTTCAGTACTTCAGCCCCCAGGGCCTGATTTTATTCCTCCTGACCTCTTCTTAATGAACCCCGAGTGGTGGGGGCGATATTTAGCCTCTTGTTTCTCACTAATAAACAGCTCGGGTGCAATACCTGAGGACTGGAGACGTTCGACCATTGTGCCTATTCATAAGAAGGGTTGTAGATCAGACCCTCAAAATTATCGCCCTATTAGTCTCCTCTCAATCCCAGGGAAAATTTATGCAGCGCATTTACTTGACAGATTAACAGACTGGATGGAACAAAACTCCTACCTATCTCCAGAACAAACAGACTTTAGGAGAGGACCGACGGGACCACAGCACGACGCCCTGCCCCGGGAGGCCCCGGGAGAGGCGACCAGCACAGGGAGAGGCGGCCACGCACAGGGAGAGGCGGCCACGCCGGCAGAGCATGACCCCTCGGAACTCTGTCCCGGGAAGCGGTGAAGCAAAGGGAGGGCTAGGGGCAGGCATGACGGGGAAGCTACGCCACCCACAACCACGCCCAGAATGACCAGAAGGGTTTATCAAGGGGGGGGGCCAGGCCGGGATTAGGGGAGGCGGGGATTACAGGCGGCAGGCGGCACTGGGAGTGGGGCGGGGGATAAAAGGACGGGCTGGGGAGGAGGAAAGTGCGAAGGAACGAGACGGAGAGAAAGAGAAAGAGAGAGAGAGAGACGGGACCGAAGGTGTTCAGCACATGTTGGCTGAGGGACCTGCGGGGTGACCATAACCCCGTCCCCTGTCTGTCTGAGGCCCCTCCGCAACCTCCTCCTTTACGAACCCCTCCCAAACTCCCAGGGCCAATGCCACGGCCACAGGCGGGTCAACTCCAGGGCCACACACGAAGCTGGACACATACAGGGAAGAAAGACATTAAAATATCCACAGTGACATTCAGTCATGTCCAAGGCAAGGGAAAACAGAAAGGAAATTTATTTCTCACAGGTCAAAACGACCCACTGCCATTGCCCCTGCAAAAGAGACAAAGCCTTTCCCCGTGGACAACAGGAGTGCAGCACCTTGAACCCAATCCTCTTGATGCGGCCACGCCGGGTGGTCACCATGGTCCTTTAAGTTGGAGTTTCATCCTGGCTGTGATCAAAACCAGAACACCCAGAAAACCTCATGGTGACGTCTTCCTGTTCATTTTTTGGTACAGTAGTCTGACACTCAAAGGCACTGAGCTGGTTCAGAAATAATAAATAAAAAGTGACAAATTGGGGGAAGACGTCTAACCATAGGCAAGCGAAGAATCTCCCTTTACTGGGCATCTGAAAGGGCAGAACTCTGAATGCTACTGAGACTTTTAAAAAGAACATGGAAACCCCGCCCCCCCCCCCAGGCAATTCCTCCAAAAACTGAAATGAAGAAGGAACATCAGGATTTAGGAGTGATTATTCAGGGACCAAAAGGGGAGGGGGATGAGGAGGTCCAGCTGCATGGGGTGGGAAGACGTGGGGGTCCATACAGGAACTTTCCCTGCCCAGAGTTTCCTACTCCCTTGACGGATCGTGGCCCCTCTTGTATGGAACGGGGTCGTTTGCCCTGGGTGAAGACACGTTTTCAGTGGAGACTGTCGCTGGGGAAGCAGGTACAACTATCTGGGACTGGAGACTCCATCTTGTTCAGGCGGAGGACATTCCGTATGAAGGGATGGCATCAAACTGTCAGAAAGAGAAGCAGCAGATGGCACTTGGTCAGTCAGCCTTCTCTACCTACATCGCTTTATTCTGCCCTTCTTCAAAGGGCAGCTCCTCTCCCTCTATTTTATCCCCAAAAGCCCTGACCTGGACTGCCCAGGCTAGCCCAATCTCGTCGGATTTCAGAAGCTAAGCAGGGTCAGCAGTGGCTAGGAATTGGAAGGGCGACCTCCAAGGAATACCAGGGCAGAGGCAGGCAACAGCAAACCATCTCTGAATTGTCTCTTGCCTCAAAAACAAGTCTGGCTTGCCACCTAGTGGTGCATAACACTAAAAGAGCTAGAATGTGGGGCTGCCAGACAATCTTAGGATCTCCCCGCTATACTACACATACTATCATAGAATGATTAATTAATTTCCCCCAAACAAACACCGTGAGGTGGGACCAGGCTGAGAAAGAGTGACCGGCTCAAGGTTACCCAGTCAGATTCATGGCAGGGTGGGGATTTAAACCCAGGTCACGGCCCAGCATCCTAACCACGACACCCCACTAGCCTGAGGAATGAAGTTTCTGGCTGCAGCAGATTTCTGTGTCACTTTAGGAAGAAGAGGAGATTGGATTTATACCCCGCCCTTCACTACCCAAAGGTGTCTCAGAGCGGCTTACAAACTCCTTTCCCTTCCCCTCCCCACAACAGACACCCTGTGAGGTAAAAGAAGAAGAAGAGATTGGATTTATGCCCCGCCCTTCACTACCCGAAGGAGTCTCAGAGCGGCTCACAAACTCCTTTCCCTTCCCCTCCCCACAACAGACACCCTGTGAGGTAAAAGAAGAAGAGATTGGATTTATACCCTGCCCTTCACTACCCGAAGGAGTCTCAGAGCGGCTTACAAAGTCCTTTCCCTTCCCCTCCCCACAACAGACACCCTGTGAGGTAAAAGAAGAAGAGATTGGATTTATACCCCGCCCTTCACTACCCGAAGGAGTCTCAGAGCG
>NW_015168847.1:18885-19024 GCF_001447785.1 Gekko japonicus
CACTGGACTGTTTTGGATTGCTAGTTGGGGGGGGGGGACGCACAGATCTGCCCTCACATAGATCTGTGCAGAAAGAGAGAGAGAGAGAAAGAGAAGGAAAGAAGGAGAGAAAGAGGGAAAGACAGAAATAAGGAGGGAA
>NW_015168847.1:19174-21132 GCF_001447785.1 Gekko japonicus
AGGGAAAGAAAGAGGGAGAGAAGGAGCAGGGGGTGGGGGTTGTTGCATGTGCCTGCCTCCTGGGCTCTTTACTGCCGGAGCTCCGCTCCTGTGCGCTCCTGCAGGAAATGACCGCTGCATGCACTTATCCTATATAATGTTGGTAATATTTGTTATTGTAAATGGAAAACCGAATAAAATTGAGTTAAAAGAAATTCTACTTTGAGAGCTACTAGCATTAAAGTTCTGAGCGAGCAATTTGGCGACAACCTAAATTAATTTGCTCTGAGCGAAGGCAAAAATGAGCTAAGGCAAAAATGTGTGAGCCAGAGGCTAAAAAACGGTGAGCAAGCTCACACTAACTCAGCTTAGAGGGAACATTGCTCAAGACTGGTTTGGTTTTCCCGGCTGGAGGGAAATTCCAAATGATTCAGTCCCTTGCTTTCATGAGACGACTGCGTTTTGGTTCTATTCGTATGG
Organism: Gekko japonicus; assembly: GCF_001447785.1. Classification (NCBI taxonomy): domain Eukaryota; kingdom Metazoa; phylum Chordata; class Lepidosauria; order Squamata; family Gekkonidae; genus Gekko; species Gekko japonicus. Next base: position 19,634 of record NW_015168847.1, read on the forward strand.
GGCTTGGAGGACTTTTTGCGTGTGTCCACGCGGAACAGCAACTTTCAGAGGCTTTCGGAGGAAGGAAAAGAAATAACATGGGGGAGGTGGGCTCAGGATCCCATGGGAAGCTCATGAACTGGGGGAGGGGGGTGCCATCAAGTGGCAGCCAACTTGAAGCGACCCTGCAGGGTTTTCCCGGCAAGAGAGGTTGTTTGCCGTTGCCTGCCTCTGCACAGCGACCCTGGACTTCCTTGCTGGTTTTCCATCCAAATACTAACCAGGGCTAAACCTGACAAGCTTCCGAGATCTGATGATTGCCCTGGCCCGGGCTATACAGGTCAGGACAAACTGCACTTAGACAGAACCATGAATGGGTGTGTCCAATTTCAATGTATTATGGTCTTAGACCAGCAAACAGTTCAATAAGAGGCAAGTAAAAGAGTAGGTAAAAGCAGGGCTATTTTGGGGGCAGGAACGCACAGGAACGGAGTTCCGGCTGGCTCCCGAGTTAGCCACGCCCAGCAGGAACTCATTAGCATAACAGGGCACACCAAACAGCAGAAACTCATTAGGATTGGCTATATTAGGGGTGTGTGGCCTAACATGCAAAGGAGTTCCTGCTACAAAAAAAGGCCCTGGGTTTTGACAACAAACAAGGTAAACAGAATAAGAAGCAAAAGGTGGGCGTGGCTGGATGACCACACTTCTGGTAACATGGGGGTGTGGCCTAATGTGCTAATGAGCTGTGCTGTCAGGGGTGTGGCTGGATATGCCGATGAGTTTCTATTGTTGGACGTGGCCTATTATGCTAATGAGTTCCTGCTGGGCTTTTTCTACAAAAAAAGCCCTGGGTAAAAGAACGGTAAAATGATAAAATATAACAACATCTAAAATTATAAACCGGAATCTAAAAAGTTTAAAATACAGAGATGGTAAAAATTAATGTTAAGATCAAAGGCTAAAAATAAACCTAGGCCTATCTGTACGTCTTTAGCTCGCAACTTTAAAAATTTCACTCAAGCTCCTGTATGCATTTTCCGATCTTTGTACACCCGTGCACAAAATTTAGCCACTATTCGGGTTGTTTCATGGTTCGTATCAGACAGAAGATAATAAAGTTTAATTTTGTTTGATCTGCCAGGGAAATTTCCGATTAGCGGCTCGATGAATTTTGATCACATTTCCTTGTGCCTAGGGCAGTTAAAGAAAATGTGTTCAACTGAATCGATTTCCTTTAGAGATCAAGGACAGAGCCTATGCATATAGGGGACTGATTTAAACCTCTCTTCCAGTACAGCAGAAGGTAGAGTTGAACTTCTTGCCAATGTAAAGGCTCTTCTGGAATTATTTGATTCAAGAAAATAGTATTTATTTATTTATTATTTGCAGGGCTATTTTTGGGCAGGAACACACAGGAACGGAGTTCCGGCTGGCTTCAGAGTTGGCCACGCCCACTACAGCCAAAACCACTGTGTGCGTGGCTACAGAGGGAAGGCCTGGAGAGCAACCCCCCCCCC
>NW_015168847.1:21207-38856 GCF_001447785.1 Gekko japonicus
AGGGGCCAGGGACCCCCTGGAAGGATTGGGCCTTCCCCAGCCTTCCCTTCCCTTCAAGGGGGGGCTTGCCCGGGCAAGCCAAGGGAATGCATAGGGTGTGGCCTAATATGCTAATGAGCTGTGCTGTCATGGGTGTGTCCTGCTGTTTCTGCTGTTGGGTGTGGCCTATTATGCTAATGAGTTCCTCCTGGGCTTTTTTTTGTAAAAAAAGCCCAGGAGGAACTCATTAGCATAATTTTTTGTAAAAAAAAAAGCCCTGATTATTCGTATTTATACCCCGCCCTCCCAGTGAACCGGCTCAGGGCGGCTTACAGAAGTCGGTACAATGTACTTAATCAGCATGAAACATTTTAAAACAGCTTAAAACTTTCACAACATTCAAACATTTAAAGTGCTCGCAGTAGTATAAAATATAAGTATGCGACAGGAGCAGCAACATATCTAGAATTTGGAGGCGAGATAAAACCTGGAGTTCTATGACTATCCGTTTGCCTTTCTATATCTGTCACTCTTTGTTTAACAAGAAGTTTGGCTCAATGGGTGTGCCTTTAAGGCTAGCAGGAATCGAGTTGGCCGGTCTCTGCCCCAAGGACCTTACAGGATGCATTACAGCAGGGGTGTGTGTGTGTGTGCATGAACGATGGGCAATGGGAGAGGCGGGTCTTGGGTGCTTGCTCAAAAAAACAGGAAAGAAGGCGTCCCCTCCCAAATAATAACACACACACCCCAATCCAATCATGAACGTACCGCTCAGGGTGGAGAATCTTCGCATCCGCTCAGGCTGCAACCCAGTCTGCTAGCTTGTAGCTGGAGGAGCGAGACTTTGCTCTCCGGCACTCCCACAGGGCAACGCCGACCCCCGCCGCTATCGCAATCAGCAGTGCTGAGAGGGGAGAAAGACAGAGAATGGGCCTCTTGAGCACATAACGCTGCCTTATACTGAATCAGATGACTGGCCCAGCAAGGTCAGTGTTGTCTACTCAGACCGGCAGCGGCTCTCCAGGGTCTCAGTCTTTCCCATTACTTACCACCTGGTCCGTTCAACTGGAGATGCCGGGGATTGAGCCTGGGACCTTCTGCGTGCCAAACAGAGGCTCTGCCACTGAGCCACAGACCCTTATTTAGGTAGCTCCGGTATCGGTGTCAGCTACGCTGCCATGGGGGTTGGGGAGCTCGGTTTGTGTCTGGTTAATTGCTACTGCATATTGCCAGCACAAATGACTGCTGGCAACAGACTTGCATATATACAGTGCTAGCTAATCAACTCATTAGCTAGCCAGAAGTGAGGACAGGATCCTGTCAGTAATCAGGGCTAAGAGATCTTCTGGCACGCATGCGTGCATTCTGCCTTTGCTCTCTCAGCTGTTGTCTTCTTACATTCCTGAGCCTGGTTACAGGTGGAGGCGAGTCTGATGATGAATTACTGGGCTGCAGCAGAGACTGATCCCTTGCAGGTGTTCCCTGGGAGGCTCTATCCTCCTCACCACTTAGATAGCTTTCAGCTACAGGATCCAGTCTTTGCCTTTCTGCTGCAGTACTGTCCTCAGGAGCCTGTTCAGGGTCCTCAGGAGCCTGTTCAGGGGCATCAGCAAAGGCAGGCATGACATCAGCAGGGGCAGGCATGACGCTGCATTCCTTTCTGTGCTTTTTCTGCTTTGTGCCGAAATGCTTATCTATACAGATGTGCAGGAGGGAGTTGTATTGTCTCGGTTTTTCCTAGGTGCCGTGGGAGAGTGTTGGTTCTCAGCTTTAGCTACCTAACGGTCTCCAAGCTTTATCCCGCGAGCGGGAGGGTGCCTAATTGGCCAGTGCTCTGGCGGGGTGTGTGTGCATACGAATACCCTATATCCTATTCTGCCCAGTGCTTATGTTACTGCATCCTATAGCTCTTCAATAAAAGTATTACCATTCCTGAATGCTTGTACTCCGTTGTTGGCTGTGGGTTCTGACAATCGGAGGTCTCAGTTGACAGTGGACCGATCTTGGCCTCGCCATGGGAAGTCGAGAAGGTTGCCCCACATAGGTCTCGTATAGATCGCTCTCCTTCGGCTGTTTCTTGGGCAAGCGATTGATCTCGGCCGGACTGTCGATATTGACGATCCAGGTCCCGCAGATGCGAGGGACATCGATATCGATCTGAGGAGTGCCCTGAGTACCGTCATTCCAGACTCATGCTCTCATACTTGCCCAGACAGGCATTGAGACCGCACTCCCCGACCTACTTCAACCCACCTGTACCGTGGGACCATAGCCAGCACATGCCTTATTGGTTCACTTCGTACCCAATGTCGGCATTGATGCCGTGGCTGACACCTGGGCCACAGTTGGACTGGGACTGTGGGTCGCGTCGTTCACGCTCTCCCCAATGTAAATCTAAACCTTCCGCGTCTCAATCCAAAGCTCCAGAGGAACCTTAACCAGAGTCAGACTATTGGAATAGTCTTCTCTGACAGCATTGGCTGCCCTCCGGGGACTCAGGCAGAGGTCCTTCCCGTCACCTACTACTTGGTCTTTTCAGCTGGAGATGCCAGGGATTGAACCTGGGACCTTCTGCATGCTGAGCAGAGGCTCTACCACTGAGCCACGGCCCCTCTTGGCTTTGGCACTGCCTTCCAAGCAGCTCCTGTTCCAAACAGACACTCAGAGATGGGCTGACGGCATTTAGACGGGAGGGCTCCTTCATCCTATGGATGCCAGATTCCATTCTTAGCCCAGCTCCTGTATCTTCTTTAATGCCAGCTCAACAGGCATAAGTTCAGCAAGCAGGTGAGCTCCCCAGAACCTATCATGCACTGCGTCTGCCTTCCGCTGAAATGGCACATGATGAAAACAGAGTAGGCAACAGTTGGCAGCAATGTTCCCTCTACATCCCCCCCCACCCCACCCCACCCCACGTGCAATGCTCCCTCTAAGCTGTGGAGTCTTGTGAACAAAAACTCTACTTTGTGAGCTGCTGGCCTTAAAGTTGTGAGCGAGTGATTTGGCTACTGCCTAAATCAGTTTGCTCTGGAGCCATCCCTTCCTGAGCTGAGACAAAAATGTGTGAGCGAGAGGCTAAAAATCTGTGAGCTAGCTCATACTAACTAAGCTTAGAGGGAACACTGGCTGCGTGGCTCCATACTGCTGCTGAGCGGGGCTTCCTGTGTTAATGAGCGGCCGCTCACATGTACACTGGTTGGCAGTGCCTCTTTTGGCCTGTGCCCCAGTCTCCCTCCCACCACAGTCACCCCTTTATGTGTGTGCCCCAGTCTCCCTCCCACCACAGTCACCCCTTTATGTGTGTGCCCCAGTCTCCCTCCCACCACAGTCACCCCTTTATGTGTGTGCCCCAGTCTCCCTCCCACCACAGTCACCCCTTTATGTGTGTGCCCCAGTCTCCCTCCCACCACAGTCACCCCTTTATGTGTGTGACACTGGCACATACAAGTCAATGGATAGGCCTTTGCTGAGATAATGGGCCTCTGTTAACTCTCCACAACAGACACCCTGTGAGGGAGGCGGGGCTGAGAGAGCTCTGACAGAAACTGCTCTTTTTCAAGAACAGCTCTTATCAGAACTACGGCTTGCCCAAGGTCATCCAGCCAGGTGCAAGTGGAATAGTGGGGAATCAAACCTGGTTCTCCGAGATTAGAGTCCGCGCGCTTAACCACGACGCCAAACTGGCTACACTACACCCTCCTTGCCAACTGGCATAAACTTGGCAAGGAGGGTGGGACAGGAATATGAACTTCCTGTTCAACTCTGTTGCATTGGGTTGAAACATCTTGATGTGTTTGTCAGAACACAACCACCCACACCATTTTGAAAGAAACACTGCTATTTACTATCGCAAAGTCCAGTGGCAAGGACTGGGTAAACGCATTCTCTCCATTTGCCTGTCATAGTGCTGGAGTTTAGTCTCTTTGTCAGTTTCAGGTGTGATGTGGACCCCGGGGCTGAGAAAGTAGCACGAGAGGCAGGATGGACGGGGACACACTCACTCTGTCGCCACACTTCCACATCCATTTCCGCCACAGTCTCTAATAAGAGTGGCGTAGTTGCACAAGCCTTCTAAGAGATTCTAAGGCTGAGGACAGACTGGCAGAATGAAGCGCGAGGGAGTCGTGGCAAAAAAGACCCAGAACAACTTGTTCCCAGTATTCCCGTTCACACTGCACCAACTGATGCGGGAGCATACCGGGGAGGAGGCACAAGGGAGCGTTTGCACTGTTGGTCCGCCCCTGGCGGAGGCGCGGCTGTAAGGCGCGGCTTTCTTTTTGGAGATATCTGGAGATATGCGTTTATGCGCATATGCGCACAAGCAATTGCGGCTTTTGGCGTCCATGCTTCATTGGTGCGGGATGAACGCGGGATGACCGTGCTCTCCAGGGTTTGCCACCACTTTCACCAGGTACTTTTTAAACTCGGGAGGCAAGCGCTACAAGACGAGCTGAGTACGGCTGGGGAACGCCTGACAGATGTGCCTGTGGGTGCGTTCAGATGCGCAGCTAATCCCGTCATGATGCCAGCTTGAATTTTATCCCGATCTTTTTAATCCATCGTAGCATGACCGGACATCCCCCTGGTGAATCGCCTTACCGCGCGCTGCCTCCGTTGTGGATTGTCTAGACGGCGTCTACTTTTTGTGCATGCGAATAGGTGTCACAGCGCGTCCTTGTTGAAGGAGGCGCGTGGTGGGTTTTTTAAAAAACCTTTTTGCGCATGTTGATCTGCGCATGTGTAGAGATTTTTTAAAATGGCACCCGCTCTGGATGGTCTGACGTCAGACCACCCTGATGGGAGGATTGCGTGCTGGTGGAACGATTAGACGGGTGAAAGTCCGCAGTTGTCCCACAAGTAACCGAAAACCCCAGTTTTAAAGTGCTATCTTTTAAGTACGGCTCCGAAGCACGGCAAAACGGGATGCCCACAGAAGAGGGACATTTCCCAGATGTTTGTGTCTGGCCATTACCTTTCGATCTGTGAGGCAATCGTGCCTCGCGCGGATCTAAAGAGCCATCTAATCAGACTCTGTGTGAACTGGCCCTTTAATCCGTTTGTGAAACGTTTCTGGCACGTGCCTATCTCGGGGCAAACTGACAGTCTGAACTTGGCCTAAGTTTTGCCTTTTGGCACAGGAAAAGCCAGCGCCACGAAGGTTAGCTGAAGGGACCCAACTTCAGATTTGGCCCCGACTAACTCATTCCATTGGTTTCAACGGGACATGAGTTAAGCTGGGCCGGGGCCCGAGAGAACTGTGGACCTTACTCACCCGTGATGGCAATCACTGCCAAATAGATGGGATCCCTGAGACTTCCTCGAGGTTCCTTTGCAGGAAAGGTCTTGCTCTCTGAAAGGAGAAAAACAGATTGGCAATGACAGCCCCCCATGCGGAAGGTGTCTTCGCCTCATCCCCCCCCCCACATACATCCCCTTGCAAAAACCAGAAGCCAGCACAACATCTTTCCGTGATTTCAGGATAATCGTCGTGACTCGGCAAGAAACCTAAAGAACGCAATGCTTCTACTTAGTTACGTTAAAGGAAAACCTCACTTGTCAATTAAACCATCAAATAAGAACATAAGAACATAAGAGAAGCCGTGTTGGATCAGGCCAACGGCACATCCAGTCGCAAAACAGCCAAAACCCAGGGGCTATCTGGAGGTCCACCAGTGGGGCCAGAACTCCAGAAGCCCTTCCACCATTGCCAAACAAGCAACAAGGATACAGAGCATCACTGCCCCAGTGTTCTATCTACACCAGGGGTGTCAAACATGCAGCCTGGGGGCCGGATCAGGCCCCCAGAGGGCTTCCATCAGGCCCGCAGTGGAACTGGCCGTCTCCTGCTTCCAGTTCAGCTGCTGCTGCTGCATCTTAGCTTGCTTTGCCAGACTCTCTCACTCGCTCAGCCATTTCATGTTTTAACCTGCGTCCTAGACTCAGAACTCTCAGCATGGGATTTCTGTGGTGAATGTCAATAAATCAAAAGTAGGTGTGCAGCTTACAGAGCTAATCTGTTAATCATGTTTTTCTTTTAAGTAAAAAAAAATTGTGTTTGTGTCCTTTATAAAGTTTACATCTCCGCTACCTGGCATTACATTTTATGACACACACGGCCCGGCCCAACAAGGTCTCATTTATGTCAGACCCGACCCTCATAATAAACGAGTTCGACACCCCAGATCTACACCTTCTGGCTAATAGCCACAGATGGACCGCTGCTCCATATGTTTATCCAATCCCCTCTTGAAGCTGTCTGTGCTTATAGCTGCCACCACTTCCTGTGGCAGTGAATTCCACATGTTCCTTGAAGCCTAGAAAGCCACTGTGTGAGCTAGAGGAGTTAGCTGTGTTAGTGTGTTGCTGCAAAATAGTAAAAAGCCTGGTAGCACCTTTAATACTAACAAATCTTATTGTAAGACTAACAAACTTTATTGCAGCATAAGCTTTCGAGAAACACAGCTCTCTTCGTCAGAGGCATCTGACGAAGAGAGCTGTGCTTCTCGAAAGCTTATGCCACAATAAAGTTTGTTAGTGCTACCGGGCTTTTTACTGTGTGAGCTGGCAGCTGCCCTTCCTAACTCCATTTCTAGCAAAGGACGGATCAGGGGCGCCGGCTTTTTAATACTTGCCATGGCTATTATTTCTATGTCAAACTGCCTTTTAACTTCGTAACCCTAGGCTGATCGAGGTGTTCCATGGTAAAAGCCCAACAGAAGCCCGATTCTGTGACTCAATACGCTGAGAGAAAGCTTGACTGATACTGTGCCAGCTAGCCTGATGTTCCTTGAGGCCAGGCCAAAGACATCCAGGGAAAGTAGGGGGGGGGGGGGGGGAGAGATTGCCGTGTGCAAACACAGATATTACCTGGAGAGCAAGGCGAGATCTTGCCAGCTGCAGGCAGGGAGGGGTGGGGCAGGGGTGTGGAAGGAGGACTATGGCTTTGGAGCATAGCAATAACATTGCTGCCAGCAAAAGAGAGGCTTCAGCCCCGGCACGGACAGCAGCAGCGTCCACTTTGTACAGAATCAACACTGAGCACTACAGAAGTGGTTTATAACTAAAATCTCCAGCTTTATAAACGCTCAGGCAGCAACCAATTATCTTATTTACTGCAGGAACGAAAGGCTCTTCCCGTCCTATCCAGCTTTGTAAAAGCTCAGGCAGGTCATCTTTCTATGTTCGGCAACCAATTATCTTATTTACTGCAGGAACGAGATGCTCTTCCCGTCCTTGGTTTGTAGGACATCTGGCTGGCGAGAGGCAGAATGGTGAAAAGAAGAGAACATTGGATTTATATCCCGCCCTTCACTACCGGAAGGAGTCTCAGAGCGGCTTCCAATCTCCTTTCCCTTCCCCACCCCACAACAGACGCCCTGTGAGGTAGGTGGGGCCGAGAGAGCTCTTTCGAGAACTGCCCTTGAGAGAACAGCTCTGAGAGAACTTGTGACTGACCCAAGGTCAGTCCAGCAGCTGCATGTGGAGGAGTGGGGAATCAAGCCCAGTCCTCCCAGATTTGAGTCCGCGCTCCCAACCACTACACCAAACTGGCTCTCAAAGGCATTCTGGAACAGACGGGAAAATGGCGGGAGGGTGAGCCAAGACACCCCCACACATTGTACACCTGCTCCCCCCCCCAAACAGACACCTATTTTCCTCACCAGGTTTAGTTGCCACTGAAGACGGCAGCAAATCTAAGCCACAGTTCTGTTCGTCCTGCTCATCGATGCAATCCGCATGGCCGTCACACCTCCACTCCAGGGGGAAACAGGCAGCACCTGGAGTGCACTGGAACTCATTTTCAGAGCAGGCCGAGGAAGAGAGGGCCAGTTTGGGCTGGGCCGTCTGGAACTCACAGTCCTTGGCCAATGCGTCAGAGCTGTCCGGGCAGTCTAGATAGCAATCGCAGAACTGCTCCGAGGGCAGGCAGGGGCCCCTGCCGCCACACTGCCATTCGTCAGGCGCGCACGAGACGTTTCCAGAGCCGCAGTGGCTCTCGTCGCTGCCGTCTGCGCAATCGGGCTTCCCGTCGCACCTCATGCCCAGTGGCACCCGGCCCCCATCCTCACATGGGAAGCTGCAAGCCGTGCTGCTGAAGACATCTGCAGAGAGAGAGAAATGGTGAAGGAACAGCTGAGTCAGTCAAGACCCAACCCATAATATTGATATAGCTGATTGGTCTAAAATATGGAAATCAATAAAATACACACGAGCAATACCATATACGGAAAATATATACAAAATATTTTTAGGTGGCACTGGTCACCACATAAAATAGCTAAGTGTTACATAAATGCCTCAAAAATTGCTGGAAATGTAAATATAATGTCGGTAATTTTTAACATATGTGGTGAAGGTGTAGCATAACACAAAATTACTGGCGTACAATACATAAAGCTATACATATGACAAGTGGCAACTGAGGCTTTCTGCAGGTTGCATCCCACACACGCAGTCTCTAGTGGGCCCTCCGCATGCATATCACCTCGGAGATTTTTAGCATTTGTGTGTAGACCTTGAAAAGGCACGACTGGGACTTTAGTGCCATTTAAGAGCTTGGGGGTGCTCATGGACTCCGCCTTGCTGTCTGAAAGGTGGCTATTAGCCACAAGGTATAGATTACTGGAGGTTAAGATGCTGAGCTGCGGACCGGAAGGTCGGTAGTTCGGCAGTTCGAGACCCGAGTGGCGCATGACAGAGTGAGCTCCTGTCGTCTGGCCCCAGCTCCTGCCAACCTAGCAGTTCAAAAGCAAGAAATTGAACTTTATTGCAATCGGTACATCTGCCAAGAATGATGTAAAATAATATAAATAAAAACTTGGGGAGGGGGGGGGAGACCCAACCCAAACCAGGGGTGAATGTAAGGCGGTAGAGAGAGCCTAAGAAAGGGACAGCCCAAATCTTCTGCCAGGAAGAATGCAATTTGCCATCACCCCTGCACCCAGCCAAATGCCCTGACCTGGACAGCCCAGGCTCGACCGATCTCGTCAGATCTCAGAAGCAGGGTTGGTCCTGGCTAGTATATGGATGGGTGGCCTCCAAGGAATACCAGGGTCGTGACGCAGAGGCAGGCAGTGGCAAACCACCTCTGAAACATCTCTTAACTCAAAAACAAGTCTAGCTCGCCACCTAGTGGTGCATAACGCTAAAAGAGCTAGAACTTCTGGCTGCCAGACAATCTTGAGATCTCCTGGCTACACTACACACCGGTGTTCCCTCTAAGCTGAGTTAGTGTGAGCTAGCTCACACTTTTTTAGCCTCCGGCTCACACATTTTTGTCTTCACTCAGAAACGGTGGCGCCAAAGCAAACTAATGTATGCAGTCGCCAAATGGCTCGCTCACAACTTTAATGCCAGTTGCTCACAAAGTAGGATTTTTGCTCACAAGACTCCACAGGTTGGGGGGAGCACTGCTACACACACTGCCATACAATAATTATTATTGCCCAAACAAATAACCCATTGCGCTGTGGAGCACCCTACCCAGGATCCTAAGCAAGTGATGGCATCAGCCTACCCTGAGGCTGGACTTCGTAACACTATCCCGTGATCTCTCGCCCTTGACGTTACCTTGAGGTTGGGGCAGCTGCCAGGCACCAAGACTTCTGGTGGGACCAATTGCTGCTGACCCCCCCCCCCCCCGCCCCCCAACCCCCCCCATGCTCCCACCTGCCCAGAGAGACTGAGGAAAGGCATGTGGGTGGTACACGGCAGTGGCACTCCCGGTGGCAATAGCAGCAGCATTTTGAGCCGCGTAGTCTGGCCAGGGCTGCTGGGGAAAGGGTGTGCAGGCGGGGCAGGCAACAGACCTGCTACGAAGAAGAAGAAGAGGAGGAGGAAGAGGAGGAGGAGGAGGAGATTGGATTGATACCCTGCCCTTCGCTACCCAAAGGAGTCTCAGAGCGGCTTACAAACTCCTCTCCCTTCCCCTCCCCACAACAGACACCCTCTTTTCCTTTTCCCTCCCCACAACAGAAGAAGAAGAAGAGGAAGAAGAAGAGGAGGAGGAGGAGGAGATTGGGTTTATACCCCGCCCTTCACTACCCAAAGGAGTCTCAGAGGGGCTTACAAACTCATTCCCCTTCCCCTCCCCACAACAGATACCCTGAGAGCTCAGGCTAAGAGAGCTCTGACAGAAACTGCTCTTTTTCAAGAACGGCTCTTATCAGAGCTACGGCTTGCCCAAGGTCGTCCAGCAGGTGCAAGCGGAGGAGTGGGGAATCAAACCTGGTTCTTCCAGATTAGAGTCAGCGCACTTAACCACTACACCAGACTGGCTCCTGCTGTCCTAGACTTCTGAAACTCTCTAGAAGTCGGCCCAACAATATCATTGGCAAACGCTGACCAATGCTGGTTTGTTCATCGGTTCTAAGTGGAAAGCCATTCTCGGTGATGGGCTGTTTAAGCATTTATTTCTTAGGCCAGGCAGATATGACAAGTGGCAACTGAGGTTTTCTGCAGGTTGCATCCCACACACGCAGTCTCTAGTGGGCCCTCCGCATGCATATCACCTCGGAGATTTTTAGCATTTGTGTGTAGACCTTGAAAAGGCACGACTGGGACTTTAGTGCCATTTAAGAGCTTGGGGGTGCTCATGGACTCCGCTTTGCTGTCTGAAAGGTGGCTATTAGCCACAAGGTATAGATTACTGGAGGTTAAGATGCTGAGCTGCGGACCGGAAGGTCGGTAGTTCGGCAGTTCGAGACCCGAGTGGCGTGTGACAGAGTGAGCTCCCGTCGTCTGGCCCCAGCTCCTGCCAACCTAACAGTTCGAAAGCAAGAAATTGCAGGTAGATAATAGGTACCGCTTTCGTTCTGTGTGCCTTGGCGTTTAGTCATGCCGGCCACATGACCATGGAAATGTCTTTGGACAGTGCTGGCTCTTCGGCTTGGAAACGGAGATGAGCACCACCCTCTAGAGTCTGATTCGACTGGCTTTTGAGCAAGGGGAACCTTTACCTTTATAGATAGGAACTCTCAGTCTGGGGCAAGTGATGCTCTGTATTCTTGGTGCTTGGGGGGGCAACAGTGGGGGAGCTTCTGGTGTCCTGGCCCCACTGCTGGACCTCCTGATGGTAGCTGGTATTTTTGGCCTCTGTGTGACAGAGTGTTGGACTGGGTGGGCCATTGGCCTGATCCAACATGGGCTTCTCTTACATTCTTATGAAAAGGAAGTTGGCATGGTGGCCAGGAGCACTGCTGCACTGGATTCACCAACTTGCTCATTACCTAGATTCAGCCGATCTGGCCAGGCTGACCCATGCTGCTGTAACCTTACAGCTGGATTACTGCAATGCACTCTACGTGGGGCTGCCCTTGCAGGCTACCCAGAAAGTACAACTGGTCATAACGCAGCAGCCCAACTCTTGTCAGGGGCTAGCCACTGGGAAAGTATGCTGAAACACTTACGTTGGCTGCCAGTCTGTTTGCGAGTTCAATTCAAAGCACCGGTTACGACTTTTAAAGCCCTTCACGACCTAGGGCTCACATATTTGAAGAACTGTCTCCATTCCATGTGTCCCTGTATGCCAACTACAGTCATCAGGCAGCCATCTGTTGGCTAGCCCATCACTTAGGGTGGCCCGTCTGGCAACGACCAGAGCCCCAGGTCTTTGCCCTCACGGCTCTGGCTCTGTGGAATGGGCTCCCTGAAGAGGTGAGGGGGGCTCCCTCCTTGGAGATCCTAGAAGGTAATTTGGTGTAGTGGTTAAGAGCGCAGCCTCTAATTCGGAAGAACCGGGTTTGACTCCTCCACATGCAGGTGCTGGTGTGACTTTGGGTCAGTCGCAAGTTATTTCAGAGCTGTTCTCTCTGGAGCAGTTCTCGAGAGAGCTCTCTCAGCCCCACCTACAGGGTGTCTGTTGTGGGGAGGGGAGAGGAAAGGAGTTTGTAAGCCGCTCTGAGACTCCTTCGGGTAGTGAAAGGCAGGGTATAAATCCAATCTCCTACTCTTCTTCAGGAGGCACTGTAAGTCCTGCTTGTTTGTCAGGGCTGGGGGTGGTGGTTTTGAATCGGAAAGCATCTTTTAAAGGTGGCATGAAGGAGAGATTAGGGGTTTGCTGTTTTATGTTTGGTTTTAAACTGAAAAACAAACCATTATCGTAAGCAATGTTCCCTCTAAGCCGCGCAGTCTGTCTTGAACCGCAAGGAAAGGCAGGTTAGAGCTGTTTTAGTAAATACATAACTCTCCAGATTGAGAATGCTCTAACGCATGGTTTTGTGTGGTTGCAATCCTAAACTATTTACTTAGAAGTAAGCCTGACTGAACCCAGGGGGACTTAAGTGCAGAGGATTGGGTTGTCAACAAAGCCAGTCGCAAGGGAGCACAAGGAAACCTGGGAAATGAGCCACACCTAGCCGACTCGCCACCTTTTCAAACGCTTAGCGGGACAGTAAAACAATCTGTATTATGACCAGCCCAAAACTCCAAAGGAGAAGCCCCAATAAAAATATATATTGTTTTACTGTTCCTGTTTGGAATCCTTCAAATGGGCTGACATCCTTGGGCGTCTGCCACCGGTCTTGGCTCCTGATTCCCACCAAGGCACGTAGCTGTACAAGAGACCAAAGAAACTCAGAAATGTGACAGGAAAAGCCAAAGTAGCCGATTACGTGCAAATGCCAAGCCTTCTTGGCAGGAAACAAAGGTGTCAGCAGGCTGTTCTAAGACAAAGGCTGGGGGGGGGGAAGGACTCCGCCGCGTTTCTGTATATGAAGAGATCCAGTACAAAGGACAAACTGATAGGGCACCTATGCCAGTTAAGAACTTTTAAATACCTTCCTTTGTTTTATTTGAAATATTTTATCCTACTTTCCCCACTGTACTCAAGGCAGGAGGAAGAAGAAGAAGAAGAAGCGATTGGATTTATACCCCGCCCTTCGCTTGGAGTCTCAGAGCGGCTAACAAACTCCTTTCCCTTTTCCTCCCCACAACAGACACCCTGTGAGGTGGGTGGGGCTGAGAGAGCTCTGACAGGAACTGGTCTTTTTCAAGGACAGCTGTCCCAGAGCTTGTGACTGACCCAAGGTCACATCAGCAGGTGCAAGTGGAGGAGTGGGGAATCAAACCCGGTTCTCCCAGATTAGAGTCTGCACACTTAACCACTACACCAAACAGATGTATGTATGTAAACTGCTGTCCAGTCAAGGCTCACTTATGGCAACGCCGGCAAGGGGCTCTCAAGGCAAGAGAGAAGCCGTGGTGGCTGGCCATTGCCTTCCTTTGCAAAGTCTTCCTTGGCGGTCTCCCTTCCAAATACCGACCCTGCTTAACCTCTGAGACCTGACCAGATTGGGCTATATCAAGGGCGGCCAAACGTGCTCAGCGTAAGAGCCACAGAGAATAAACATCAGAGGCTTGAGAGCCGCGAGACACACACGTTTTTATTAAAAATATATGCACATTTGCTTTTTTATCAACACGAAATGTGACTGCCAGAAATTAAAAACCAAAGGGGTCAATACAGATATTGATAATGATATTTCTCCAATGATATTTATTTGTTTGCTAATGATATTTATTTGCCTAAGAGGGAGGGGGAAAGAGAGAGGTGGAAAGAAAGAATGAAAGAGGTAGAAAGAAGTAAAGGCTGAAGGACTCTGAATGGTGCGCCTTGGAAGATGATGAAAAGGGATGATTTGGGGGCAGTGTCCTTAGACAGTGAAGTTGTAAGAGTTTTTACAAAGAAAAAGTAGTCTTGATTTTTGACTCAGTTTGTTATATGCTTAAAAGAAGGGAAGTTTTTACGGTAACTAAGCCAATGAAGATCTCCTCTCTTGAAATAAATAAATAAATCCTTTCTTTGTCCTGTATATGTAGTCCCCCTTCCTGTTTTTCTGTAGTTGTTTTTTGTAGTTTGAAAAAATAATAAGAAATCCCCTCCGGGAGCTTAAAGGAAAAAAGAAAGAAAGAGGTAGAAAGAAAGAGAGGAGAGAAAGAGAGAGAGAGAAATAGACGGGAGGGAGAAAAAGTATGTCTCCCCTTCGCTTCCCCAGCTGCCCTGCCGGGAGCCGCACAATACGTGTCAAAGAGCCGCCTGTGGCTCCTGAGCCATGGTTTGGCCACCCCTGGGCTATACACCATGCAGCCTCCCCTCCCCTGCAGAGTATAAGCACACAGAGATCAAAGCAGCATCAAACTCGTGAGTTAAAACAATCAAGTTAATTCTGCAACCTTGCCAGCCGACGTTTCATTCCTTACATGCTTCACTGGACATCAAAGGAGGCTAAAGACCCTGGAATTGGGATTTAGAAGTGCTGGGCTGTGGCTGGATCAGAGGGGCTGGAGATCGGTGATAATGTTTTTTCTGCAAAAGGTCCCAGGTTCAATCCCCAGCATCGCCCCGATGCTCGGAAAGGCCTTTCTCTGCCTAAGGTCCTACAGATCCACCGCCCGTCAACGTACAGTTCTGAGCTAGATGGACCGATGATCTGAGTCACCAGAAGGCGGCTTCAGTTGTTCCCCAGCAAAACTCTGCAGCCATGCGCTGCTTTCTGCAGGCGCTCAGCAAAGCTGATGGGCAGCAGAGTCAACTCTGCACTTAGAGCTGTGGATCTCAGCACGCAGTGATAGCAAGTAACTAGTTTATTTGGTTTTAAAGGGGCTCTGGCCAAACTCAACAGAGGAGAAGAGCCCATCAATTGCTGTTAGCCACAGTGATTCCATATTCAGATATGGAATACCTCTCTGCAAGGGTCATTTCCTGCAGGAGCTCACAGGAGCGGAGCTCTGGCAGTAGAGAGCCCAGGGGGCGGGCACATGAAACAAGCCCCACCCCCTGCTCCCAGCAGCCCTCAGTCAGAGCAAGAAGCAGCCAGGTAAGTTGCAAAGCCCCCCCCCCCGGCCCCCGGCCCAAAACAGTCCAGTGGCACCTTTAAGATCAGGTTTTATTCAGGTACAAGCTCTCTCTCCTCTGTGAGGGCAGATCTGCACATTCCCCTCCCCCCAATAGCTAGCAATCCAGAACAGTCCAGTGGAGCCTGAGCGGTGGGTGTTGTCTTCTGACACACTTCCGGTGATGTCAGGGGGTGTGGCATATACAAATAAGCTATGCTAATGAGTTATGCTAATTAGTTCCTGCACCTCTTTTTCTACAAAATGACCCCTGCCTCTCTGAATGTCAAAGCGGGGGGAGGGCAACAATACAGTGTGATTTTGACCACCATGCCCTATTTGTTGGCCTTCCAAGGGAATCTGCTCGGCTCATGTGGCGGAGTGGCTAATAGCGGCAGACTCTAATCTGGAGAGCCAGGCTCCTCCATATGAAGTCTGCTGGGTGACCCTGGGCCAGTCACAGTTCTCTCAGAGCTCTCTCAGCTCCACCTTCCTCCCATGGTGTCTGTTGTGGGAAGAGGAAGGGAAAGGCAATTGTAAGCCACTTTGAGACTCCTTAAGGTAGAGAAAAGCGAGGCATAAAAGCCTACTCCTCTACTCTTCATTGTGGGAAACAAAACACAAGACTAGAGGGCCCCTCTAAGCTGAGTTAGTGTGAGCTAGCTCACACTAGTTTTTTAGCCACTGGCTCGCAGATGTTTGTCTTCGTTCAGGAAGAGTTTTAGTTTAGGAAGGATGGCTCCAGAGCAAACTAATTTATACAGCAGCCATATTGCTCGCTCACAACTTCACAAAGTAGTACATCACAAAGTAGAATTTTTGCTCGCAAGACTCCACAACTTAGAGGGAGCATTGGCCCTTGGTCTGATTCAGCAGGGCTACTTCTATGTTTACAGCCCAGTTGTAGGCAGAGTTAGGCACACTTGAGCTCAATAATCTAAAAGTAATTTCAGCATGCATAATTCTGCATAGGATTGAACTGCCAGATTAGAACTTTCTTGGTTCCATGGGCTTGCAATATCTGGGTTTTTTAAAAAGCATAATGTATGTAAATACCACTGTATAAAGCAACTAATAATAATATTATAGAAGAAGAAGAAGTGATTGGATTTATACCCCGCCCTTCACTTGGAGTCTCAGAACGGCTTACAAACTCCTTTCCCTTCCTCTCCCCACAACAGACACCCTGGGAGGTAGAAGAAGAAGAGATTGGATTTATACTTCACTACCCAAGGGAGTCTCAGAGCGGCTTACAAACTACTTTCCCTTCCCCTCCCCACAACAGACACCCTGTGAGGCGGGTGAGGCTGAGAGAGCTCTGACAGAAACTGCTCTTTTTCAAGGACAGCGGTGCCAGAGCTTGTGACTGACCCAAGGTCACATCAGCAGGTGCAAGTGGAGGAGTGGGGAATCAAAGCCGGTTCTCCCAGTTTAGAGTCCGCACACTTCACCACTACACCAAACTGGCTCTTATAGATTAATCATGCGCTTAAGGGACACATTTTGAAATATTATGTGTGTGTGTGTGATATAAAATAAATATTTTAAATAAATAATGTGTGTGTATGTATGTGTGGGGAGCTGCGGTGCCTCAAGTGGTTAAGACGCTGAACTGCAGACCAGAAGGTCGGTAGTTCAGGAGTTCGAGAAGTGCCGCATGACGGAGTGAGCTCCCGTCTCTGGTCCCAGCTCCTACCAACCCAGCAATTCAGAAGCAAGAAATTGCAAGTAGATAAATAGGTACCACTTCGGTGGGAAGGTAACAGCGTTCCGTGCACCTCGGCGTCTAGTCATGCCGGCCACATGACCACGGAAACGTCTTCGGACAGCGCTGGCTCTTCGGCTTGGAAATGGAGATGAACCGCAACCCTAGAGTCGGACTCGGCTGGCTTTCGAGCAAGGGGAAACCTTTACTATGTGTGTATGTATATAAACACTTAAAATATTGCATTTCCATAAAATGCATTGATCTAAACTAGGCATTCCCCTTCCTTCCCTTGCCCAGTGTCAACTTTTGGAATGAGTCCCTAAACTCTACGGATTGAGACGTTTGCACAAAGGAGGCGAGGGTCTCCTTGACAGCGACCTCCCATCCCCATGGTAACCCAGAGAAGGACCCTCCTCCCGGAGGAGGCGGAGCCAAGAGGGGGCGATGGCCCTCGTGCGCCCAATAAGGGGGCGCAGACGCCACCAAGGCACCGCACCACGCGCGCGGGGAGAAAGCAAGCCATGAGGAGCAGACCGGTAACCAATCGGCGCCCGTTGCACGCCGCAGCCTCCGAGCAGTGACCAATCGGTGGGGCTGAGGGGCGTGGCTCTCCGGCGCCTCGAGCTTTTCTCTTTAGTAAAGCCGCCTCTCTCAGTCACTCACCGGTCTCGGCGGCCCGAGCGCAGAGCTGTCCCGTCACCGCCAGGAAGAGAGCGAGGAGGAAGAGCTGCTGCATGACGCCCGTCCAGATGACACCTCCGCACGCCTGGAACTCATCTGGCGCCCCTGCGGCTGCTGTGTCAATTTTCTCTCGCGCTCCGATTCAAGCATGCGCACAAGGCGGGGAGTGACGTCACGGGGACGGACACCTTGACGCCCCTCTCGCGCTTAACGACCCCGAGCATGCGCAGAGCGGCTCTTTTCGGGCGCTTCCCTTCCACAGCAGGTGGGTCTGGCAACCAAGGGTGCAGGGGCGGGTTAAACCTTAAGATGACCAAGCACGTGCTCAGGGCACAAGGGGGCACCACAATGTTTGGAAAAGGGTGAAAAGGAAAGAAAAAAAAACAAAACGAAGATTTGTAAATAAATAAATTGATTGATAAAATTAGTGCAAATTGATCATGGTGCAC
>NW_015168848.1:0-11156 GCF_001447785.1 Gekko japonicus
CTGGAATTACAACTGATCTCCAGACTACTTAGTTCCCCTATAAGGACTGCAGAGGGCAGATTCTATGGCAAGGCCCCCCCCCAGTTTTTTTGATCTTGCAGGCACCTTTGGAGCTCTTCTGACAGAGGGTGGTGGGTGCAATCACAAGATGGATACTGTATGAGGTGGGGTCAACCACAAAATGTCAGTGAATTGGGGGGCATAAAAAGGTAAAGGTTTCCCTTGCTCGAAAGCCAGTGGAATCTGACTCCGTTTACAAGCTGAAGAGCCAGGCGCTGTCCAAAGACTTCTCCGTGGTCATTTGGCTGGCGTGACTAAATGCCAAGGCACAGGGAATGCTGTTACCTTCCCACCGAAGCAGTACCTATTTATCTACTTGCAATTTCTTGCTTTCAAACTGCTAGATTGGCAGGAGCTGGGGCCAGAGACGGGAGCTCACTACATCACGCGGCACTAGGGTCTCGAACTGCTGAGCTACAGACCTTCCGGTCTGCAGCTCAGCGTCTTAACCTCTGAGCCACCGCAGCCCCAAATGGGAGTATGCATAACTCTAATAATAACTTTTCAGCGTTTCAGGCAGAGGTTCAGGTTAACAGGATGCCTTTAAAAATGAGCATATTGTTTAAAACTATTTTCTTGCACACGCATAGTTTCACTGAATGACTGAAGGTAAGGTAAGTAAGGTGCTTGTTCTGCGGTGCGCGGCCAACCAGTGGCCAATCAGAAGCCCTGCTGGGGGAACAACACACCTGTCCACACCCACTTTCTAAAAGCCCTCGACAGGCTCCATAGTGCCCCTGCTCTATGTAGAACCCTGCTCTATGGAAACACATTTACATTGAGCTCCCTGCCTTCCCCAAACTCCACCACCCTCGGGCACTGCCCCCAGACTCCAGGAATTTTACAAGCCAGAGATGGCAACCCTACATGGGTCACTAACTAGTATGACTTTTTCGCTTTCCCGGTTCAGGTCACTATACCTGTTTCACAAAAGGGACTAACAATAATAGTGATACCTGTCATGTCTTGCTCCAGGTTGATCGGTACCTCTACCACATGCGCCTCTCTGATGATGTCCTACTGGATGTGATGAAACGCTTCCAGGCAGAGATGGTGAAGGGCCTGGGAAGAGACACCAACCCAACAGCTACCTTAAAAATGCTCCCAACATTTGTGCGATCAACTCCTGATGGCTCGGGTAAGCGGCCATTTTGGATTTATTCCACCACCTTATCATACGGTAGTTTGTGGAAAGGTATGCTGAGATTTTCCAGAGGGCTCGTGCCTCATGCTAAGCAGTCAGGGAGGGAGAATCGCAAAGGAGAGAGTGAGAACTGTGAAGTCTTAGAAGCTGGTTGAGCAGTGGGGAAATGCTGCTGCTTGCCTCTCCTCTGGGACTGTGGTTCTGGTTGTCTAAGGAGTGTGTGTAGGCAGGCACTTCAAGACTACTGAAGAAATGTCAGGAGATGGGTCCGTATCTTCTGCTTTAGGTCAAAATGCGTTGCAGTTGAACAGGTCTTTGTCTAGGTCCAATAAGTCCCAGACTGGGCATGTCTCTTATGCTTTTTAAAGTTTCAAAACAGAATAAACTTGTAGTGGTTCAGCTCCTTTCCACCATGATGCTGAGGATGGAGGCCTCTCTGTATAGGTAAACAACTGGGAAAAGATGGGGGCAAGCAGCTAGGCTACTCTGGTGGGTGAGGAGGCCAGACCTACCTTTTTTTTTTTTTTTAAGGATCTCTTCCAGTGCAGCAGAGGGCAACCGTATAGGCATTTCTGTGGTATAGGTAGGGTTGCCAGCTCCAGGTTTAGAAATTCCTGGAGATTTGGGGGCTGAAGCTCGAGGAGGGAGGATTAATACCATAGAATCCACCCTCCACAACTGCCATTTTATCCATGGCCATTCCCACATTCCCACCCCCAGTTTCCTGCAAATTGCCAGGCCATACTTAGGGCTGTCAGCCTCCAGGTGGGGCTCGGAGATCTCCTTGAACTGCAACTAATCTCCAGATTGCAGAGGTCGTTTACCTTGGAGAAAATGGCTGTCAGCCTCCAGGTGGGACTCGGAGATCTCCCGGAACTGCAACTGATCTCCAGGTTGCAGAGGTCGTTTACCTTGGAGAAAATGGCTGCTTTGGGGGGGGGGGTAGATTCTACAGCATTATATCCCGCCCTCCCTGGGCTCCATCCACAAGTCCCTAGTAATTTCCCAACCCATACTCAGCAGTCCTGTTCCTTGGGCTGCCAAATGTCTGTTCCTGCCCACTATGCAAGTGAGAATTATTTCATTTGCTTATTCTAATAGGGTATGCGTTCCGCTAATGAAATCTGGTAGGATTGAGAATGTCATCCCCATTACATGAGGTGTGTGTGTGTGGGGTGTGTGTGTTACAGGTGGTAATGTGTTACCCACTGAAAGAAATGGAGAGAGAACTAATAAAATAGAATGAACACATGCAAGTAGGTGTGCCAAAGGAAAAAAACTGTTTCCTTAGCATCCAAAGTCAGGTTGTCTGCAAACGTACTTGTTCTTTGTTCTGGCATTGAACTGCTTTGACTCAAGATGTGCTAGATCAGTAAAGTGACTGTTATGTACACGGACCACCACTAGGGGTCTGCGGCACAGGGAGGAGCTTGGCTCCCTTTAACAATAGGAGTATAGGATCCTAGTTCCCCCAGCACCAACCAATAGCCACTTTGGCGGGAAATTCAAACCCTCCAATGGGACTAGGGGGTGCTAGGTGGCCACCGGTGCAAGCCGAGGCAAGACGCTAGATGCTGAGCTCCGTGTTTTTATTATAGTTGGCCTTGTCGGGCCGTTAGTTAGTCTCGTGTTAAGTACAATAAACGTGTGCAACTCATGTTGTCGTCCGAGTCCTCCATGCAGCGAACCCAGTACTTTTCCGTGACTGGCAACAGAGAAAGCCAGGAATTGAAAAAAGCCTTTGAATGTCTTCTACTTTTCCATAATGTTGATGATAAAGACCTATTCTGGGAGCAGCACAATACCCATGTAGGAATCTCAAGGTGCACAATGAATCGTAGTGAGGATACATGAATGATCATATCTGTTGTTAACATTGCAGAAAAGGGTGACTTCCTGGCTTTAGACCTTGGTGGCTCCAAATTTAGGGTCCTGAAGGTCAAAGTGTCCGAAGATGGGAAGCAAAACGTTCAAATGGAGAGTCAGTTCTACCCAACACCCAAAGAAATCATACATGGGAATGGAACAGATGTAAGTAGCATCTCTTACTTGGGAATTTGCTCATCGTGCTGGATTTTGTCTTTGATTAGGCCAGCTTTTAGTTTGTTGAATATTTGCAAGCTCCAGATCAAAAGGGCAAAGCATCAGGATTGCTGTTCAGCAATTGGTTCTAGAAAGCAGCCTGGCTTACTAAAAATCATGGCTGACAAGCTCATGTGAATAGGTCTTAGGCAGGCTGCTTCTGCAGGATAAGTAGATTACCATTAACTAGTATGCTGATCTTCTGCAGATCTGGATCAGATTCACGGCTTTCTTTATCCTACAGAAAATATATTGATTGTTAATGTTGCCACTGTTCTACGTCTTCTGTTCCATTTGAGCTGCCCAGAGTATGGGAGAGAAGGCAGAAAATGCATGACAATATGTAATAGGACACCGCAGTAACTGGCAAATGTTTCTTTTCTATCCTGTGTAGCTGTTTAAATATGTAGCTGAGTGTCTCACAGACTTCATGGAGACCAAGGACATAAAGCACAAGAAGTTGCCTCTCGGCTTTACCTTTTCTTTTCCTTGTAGGCAGAATAAATTAGAGGAGGTAAGACCAATACTAATCCATAACAGTTCTGTCAGCTTCCGCAGGATTATTGAGTGGGGTTTTGGAGTGGAGTTTGACATACTTACCTTTGAAAGGTACAGAAGTTATTCCATAAAATTAGTGGAAGTGATTTTGTTTTTTAAAGCATTTATATCCTGCTTTCCACCAAAAAGCGGCCACAGCAGTTTCCAAGAAAAAACCCCAACAATCCAGTGCACATAGAAAAAAAAGGAAAGCCGACTCACATAAGGGTGGTCCGGGAAACATTGGCTGGCGGGACTGAAGTCACGGGCTGCGAGTCACAGGGCTCAGGGCTGGTGTCTCTGGCCAAGCAGGATAAAGGCACCTGAGTACGCTCCCGGTGGTAAGAAACCCAAACAGCAGAGATGCACGGAAGGGAGTAATACAAAAAGATACAAAAGATCAAACTGTGCATAAATAACAAAAAATATATTCAACAATCAATGAGTATAATAATCTAAACCTATATAAAGCCCTTAATTCTGACTGCAAAAGTATCTGGAAAATCCACACTTCTAAAAATCAGGGGTTGGGGCTGTGAAGGGATGGGTAGAGAGACACAGGACAGTGGAGGTAACAGAGACATGGAGGCAAGAGTATGAGGATCCAGAGTTTTATGGCACTACACGGCATTGGGAAAGCTCCTACAGAAGTATGGGAATACGCTAAATCTTATGTTGAAATCTTAGAGTAATCTCATTTTAGCATAGCATGTAGTCTGTATTTTTGCACCTCACTGTAAAACCCTCTGTATGATGATGCTGTGTAAGTGCTGATCATTAGTCCTAATAATAATGACTTTTTTATAGGGTGTGCTGCTTTCTTGGACAAAACACTTTAAAGTCCGAGGAGTGCAGCAGACAGATGTGGTGAGCTCCCTCCGCAAAGCCCTCAGGAAACACCAGGCAAGTTTAAAGTCTTTGTCTCATTTCAATGCATGCACGTAAAACCTCAGGTGTACGCGCTGGGAGGGGGATATGCTGAAAGCCCAGGTAGAATGTTGGACTGTGAAGTTCTGCCATGAAGCTCCCTGGGTGACCTTGGGCCAGTCACTTTCTCTTAACATGATCTCTACCTTACAAGGCTGTTGTGAAGGTTAAATGGAGGAGGGGAAAGAAGTGTGTATGCTGTGCTCCTTAGGAGGATAGGATAAAAGAAGTAAAAGAAAGCTGTCACCTTTAGGTATTGGTGTCAAATGAAAAACACACTTCTGGCTTGAACATTTCCCCCCATCCAATTGGACCTCCCCTAAGGGGTCTTTCACCTCAACACATCAACAACCTCAGATATGCAGACAATACCACTCTAATGGCAGAAAGTGAAGAGGACCTAAAGAGCTTCTTTCTAGGGTGAAAGAGGAGAGCGCAACATAAAAAACCCCTAAGATCATGGCGTCCGGCCCCGTCGCAAATAGAAGGGGAAATCATGGAAGCAGTGACAGAATTCACGTTCCTGGGATCCAAGATCACTGCAGATGGTGACTGCAGCCATGAAATTAAAAGACACCTACTCCTTGCGAGGAAAGCTATGGCAAACCTAGACAGTATAATAAAAAGTAGAGACATCACCCTGCCAACAAAAGTCCATATGGTCAAAGCGATGGTATTCCCAGTAGTACTGAATGGCTGCAAGAGTTGGACCATAAGGAAGGACGAGCACCAAAGAATAGATGCTTTCGAACTATGGTGCTGGAGAAGACTCTTGAGAGTCCCTTGGACTGCAAGGAGATCAAATCAGTCAGTCCTAAAGGAAATCAACCCTGACTGTTCCCTGGAAGGCCAGATCCTGAAGCTGAAGCTCAAATACTTTGGCCACCATATGAGAAGGGAGCACTCACTGGAGAAGACCCTGATGCTGGGAAAGATTGAAGATAAAAGAAGGGGACGGCAAAGGATGAGATGGTTAGACAGTGTTATCGATGCAACATACATGGAATTGAGCAAACTCCGTAGGACAGTGGAAGACAGAAGGGCCTGGCATGAAGTGGTCCATGGGGTTGCAAAGAGTCGGACTCGACTGCAACTGATCGACAACAACAACGACAAGGAGTCTTGCCTGACAAATAGGGGAAAGCATCCCTGCTCAATAGGCAGTTAAAGTTCTCACTTGCATAGGAGACACAGAGAAGCATTTTGCTACCCAAGAAATCAGGTAGCCTACAAGGATGGACAAAAAGAATATATCAGTAATGAATGTGGACACACGAGTAAGAATGTTTCACTGTCTCTCTGTCAGGAATGGAGGAACTGTGGGTGTTGGCAGGCTACACAGTTTTCAGAGTCACTGTCTAACTCCTCTGCCCGTTCATTGTGTGCATTAATTTTTCTTTTGGGTATCCTCCTGTATCCATAAATGAGTCTACCCATTAATGTCTAAACTGGGGGTGTTTATTTTTAAACAAAAATGTTGGGCAACTAAATATACTCCTCCCACACCTTTCCAGGGAAGTAAGGCACAGGAGGGCACAAGATTAAGTTCCCCTTGCCTGCGCATGATTTATGGCTGTTTTAGATGTGGATTGATGGACATTTAAAAATGTGTGGTGAATTGATGGACATTTATAAATGTGTGAGGATTTCCCCCATTGTGCAAAGTTTGCCCTTAGCTTAATTAAATAAAAGGATTGCTTATTTTGCTCGGGGAGGGATTTTTGTCATGGAAATGGTGCTAGGAGGAAAGGGTCGATCCCCCTGCCCATTATTTCAATGAACAGTCCTGTTCTGTTTGAGTGTGAATCAGGCCAGTCTGTTGTAGAGTCGCCAGACCCCCGGTTGGGGTGGGGTTTCCCCCCGATTTTGGGGCTACAACGTGCCACTGGCCAGCTGGCTGGCGGGGGAAGCCCCCACCCCTGAACAGCCCTTTCTGCATTGACGGTGGTGGCATGATGACGTCACCCGATAGTGACATCATCATGGTAGTGCGCATGCAGGAAGATCCCAGGACGGAGCCGGGAGCCCCCCACTGGAAGCCCGGTAAGACCTAGCAACTCTGTTGAAAAACACTGGGGATGTCAGATGTCCATTACTCACTCTGGAATGCCCTGGTAGGGTTGCCAACTTCCAGGTGATACCTGGAGATCACCCGCTATTACAATTGATCTAAAACCAACCAAGATCCCTGGAGAAAATGGCTGCTTTGGAGGGTGGGCTCTGTGACACTATACCCTGCGGAGGTCCCTTCCCTTCCCTCCCCAAACCCCGCCCTCCCCAGTCCCCACCTCCAAAATCTCTAGGTATTTCCCAACATCAAAACGTCCCCTTAAGCATGAAATCAAGTTTGAGTATGCAAGACCAGGCTTCTGAACTGAAAGCTCTGCTATGATCTAGTGGACTATTCACACGCACACACACACACATACACACACACACATACACCGAATTTTTCCCACAGATTGAAATTTTGCTGTATTTTTAAACTTTATTTTTCTGATAGTTTCTTACATGATGGTTTTGCCATGTCTGACATATGTCATGATTGCATTCAGCTATCATTTCATTATGGTTTGCAAAGTAATATTGGTTCATTGAATGAGCTAATAATTACATAAAAGAATTACATATGTATTACATATGTATGCTAGAACTTTAAATGTGGAAAATCAGTTCATCTTGAAAGTATCTAATTACTTGGCTGAATTAGTTCTATCAAAATCTCTCTCTCTCTCTCTCTCTCTCTCTCTCTCTCTCTCTCTCTCTCTCTCTCTCTCTCTCTATCTATCTATCTATCTATCTATCTATCTATAGAGAGAGAGACAGTATTGTTTTATTCTTTTTTTATTTTACTAATATCTTGCATTTGCCACCTTAGGACATTGATGTGGATGTCCTCGCCTTGGTAAATGACACAGTGGGAACAATGATGACCTGTGGATATGATGATCAACGGTGTGAAGTTGGTGTCATTATTGGTAATTCTGTAACATCTCATAAGAAGCAGGGCTAACTTAGTTTAAGCTGAAGTGTTCTATAACTGAAACCTACTAGGCATGGAAGTGGATGCTGGATTCCGTAAAAGTTGGAGGCAAAGAAAATAAGTTTTCTTAGAAAAATAATGCAGTTTATTCCTACTGTTTTTTTTATTGTGAGATTATATAAAACATTTTTCTCCCTCCTTCTTCCGTACTGAATCTGATGGGCGCAGGAACAGGCACGAATGCTTGCTACATGGAGGAGATGAGCAATATTGACCTTGTGGAAGGTGATGAAGGGCGAATGTGCATCAACACTGAATGGGGAGCCTTTGCAGATGACGGCTCATTAGAAGGCATTCGGACTGAGTTCGACAGAGAGATTGATTTAGGTTCTATTAATCCTGGGAAGCAATTGTAAGTTTAGTTTTGGATCTGGCATGTCTTCTTTCTAACAATGTAGCTGATAGACATGGGTTCATTTGGACACCTTCACATTATGTAACTCCAACTGTTGTTCAATTGCAGATTTGAGAAGATGATCAGTGGATTGTATTTAGGTGAACTTGTCAGGCTTATCCTTCTGAAAATGGCAAAGGAAGGCTTACTTTTCAATGGGAAGTTATCAACGGATCTCTGCACTAAGGGCAAGATTGAGACGAGACATGTTGCTGCCATGGAAAAGTAAGAAACCTTAAGATTACTTTCCACAAATGAAGCTGGTTCAGTTCTGCTGTGACCTGTATGAACACTGAGCCCAATTGTTGGGTAGCTTGATTCTGTCTTCAGCTTTAGTGGACTGGTATGGCAACCCTGCAGAAATCAGGTCAGAAGTGCATGTAGAGGCCAGAGGTGGAGATGATGCCATTTTGGCAGGGACTTTTCAGTGGCAGCCCCACAATTATGTAACAACCTCTCCAAGGAGGTGTGACTGGCCCTTTTACTTTTTGATCTTTAGTAGGGTTGCCAGCTCCAGGTTCGGAAATACCTGGAGATTTTGGGGGTGGAGCCTGGGGAGGGGAGGGGCCTCAGCCGGGTACAGTGCCATAGAGGCCACCTTCCAACGTGGCCATTTTCTCCAGGTGAATTGATTTCTTCCAC
Organism: Gekko japonicus; assembly: GCF_001447785.1. NCBI lineage: Eukaryota > Metazoa > Chordata > Lepidosauria > Squamata > Gekkonidae > Gekko > Gekko japonicus. The sequence goes on from NW_015168848.1 coordinate 8,830, forward strand.
CTGGAGATCAGTTGCAATAGCAGGAGATCTCCAGCCACCACCTGGAAGCTGGCAACCCTCTTTAGGAGGCGGTTGAAGATGGTTTTGTTTAGGACTGCATTTGATTAAAGCAGTACTAAATTGTGATTTCAAAGTTTGGTTTTATGTAATCTATTTTACGGCTTCTATTAATATTGTTAGCTGCCTTGAGCTCCATGTGGAAGAAAGGTGGCTAATAAATATTTTAAATAAAAACAATAAGGCAGAACAAATAGTAACCCCCATGGCCCATACTATTTATGGCCAGGTTTCAGGAATTACTGTTTCTCTGACCTACTCACTGGTCGCATACGAAAAGTGCTGAATGTTGCCTTTCCCCCTCTGAAATGCCTCCCCCCCCCCCAACAATGTCTCAGGTTCCTTTGTTTTGGCTTAGATATAAAGAAGGCCTGAATAATACTAAAGAGATTCTGACGGAACTGGGCCTGACCCCGTCTGAAGAAGACTGCCTTGCAGTACAGCACGTCTGCACCATTGTTTCGTTCCGTTCGGCCAACCTTTGTGCCTCAGCCTTAGCGGCCATCCTGACGCGCCTTCGTGAAAATAAAAAACTGATTAGGCTCCGTACGACTGTTGGCATGGATGGAACAGTGTACAAGACACACCCTCAGTAAGTAGATAATGCGGTGGGCTGAGCAGGGCTCTTTCCTCTCCCAGAGGGAGAAAGTACTGTTGCTTATCTGCATATGCCAGTTCATTAAATGTTATGCAAATGCTCACAGGAAGAATGGCTATAAAAAGGGATAGGCAGATTCAAGGTCTGTTAGCGATGATAGCTACATGTGAGGGAAGGACCATGGCTCAGTGTGTAGTAGGCTTGCCAAGTCCCCCTGGGGGGCGGGGAAACCCCTGCCCCAGAGGCCCGTTCCCCGCCGCCGGCAAATCAGGCCCCAGGGGGAACCCCACCCCGACGTGCACGTCACCCGGAAGTGATGCGACCACGCCGGGCACGCTGGGGGCGGGGCCACGGTCATCCGAGGGAAAACTCTATGATTTCCCCTTGGATGGTCATGGCCCCGCCCCCAGCATGCCCGGCGTGGTTGCGTCACTGCCAAGTGATGTGGATGCAGCGCGCGCGCGCACTCCAGCCGCCAGCCGGGAGTCCCCCACTGCGGCAAAAATCAGACTTGGCAACCCTTGTGTGTAGAGTATCTATCCGAAGGTCTTGAGTTCAAGCCCTGCTACCTCCAGTTAAAAAGGGATCAGATCATAGGAAAGGCCTTGACCAGAGACTTTGGAGAGCTTCTTTGGAGAGTAGACAATACTAGCTTTGATGGACCAATGGCCTCACTTCATATAAGACAAATTCACATGTTCATGTACACGTAATGTTCAGAAGCCATATAGTTTTGATTTACCAGGGTCAAACCAAGCAGAGATGATTTTCCATTATCATGCCTTGCTTGTGAACCTCTGAGAGAGAAGTGGCTGGCCGTTGTTCAAGACAGAAGGCTGGACTTCGATCCAAACTACACAGTATGTTTTTTAATGGATCAGGTCAGAGTTTTCCAGTCCCAGCTTGCTTTCCTTGCATCTACTTGGTAGCTGTGGAGAACTTATTCCCCCAGCAGTGCAGGGCACAATTTGGATTGGGACCATGGCATGGGGGGGGAAGCCTTTCCCCCCTCAGACCATTTTCCTAAGCCATTTGTGAGGTTTCATATGTAGCATTTGGTGCTTGTGTAGGTGTTAGCCGAATTGCTTTATCTACAGCAATTGGCAATTTTTAAACTGGGTGCTTGCCAACTATACAAAGGTCCTGTTCCCACCGAGACCAGAGAGGGAGTCGAGGCTGGTGTAGTTAAAATAGATGTCTTTTACTTAAGAAAATATATCACATACAAACAATACTGATGCACGCACACATTCAATCAAGTTCCTTAGAAATACAGTAGTAAAATAAGCACTTTTGCATTAGCAGGTAGGGTTGATGATGGGTGATACTTATCTGTCTTCACAGCTTGGTTGTTCCAATGAAGAATGGATGGGGAGAAATAGAAATCTAAGGGAGTTTAACACACGGCTAGAACCAGCCAGCATGTGTGGGCAGTAGAGACAAGGGTTGGGGATAGCAAGCTGGACAAAAGGGCAGTGTAAAGCAGACAGGGGTTGTTGAGGGGGATGCTAGCTGATCAAGTAGGAGAAAGAGAGACCATGTGACTGGTTCTCTTCTTTTATGGGGTCCCAGGAGGTGGATTTTGACGGTGCCAACCTCCTGGCCCACCTCCCTGTTAGTCCGTCCCAAAAACAATCCTATTGGTTGCCTATAGGAGTGGGAGGTTGCCTAT